>NC_080164.1:143785366-144057171 GCF_950295315.1 Erinaceus europaeus
CCCATCATGTCTGTTTGGGAATCTCAGGACTCCCCGATTAGGGTCCCAGCTGATGGGGTGACCTGATGGTGACTAAAGAGTCATCATTAAAGTATGCCAGTCTCTTGCCTTTATTCAGCTTTTGCAGTCCTTGCTTTGATAAGGTTAGCTTCGGAGTGAGTGAGAGAACTGTCATAGGAAGTAGGTGAGGAGGGTATCTAAGTCCAAGTAGACACTATTTCATTATGAACTTTATACCGGGGTTTACAGTCAACAATATTTATACCCCTTCCCATATTAGGGAGCTACTCTCTTCTCTGATCCAGCTTCTGGTCCTTTTTCCAGCCATGACATCATCTCCCCAGACAATAACTTGGATCCACCTGCATATCAGATTTCAGGCTCGGGGGAAAAAAAAAAACTAGTATAGTCACGGGCCCTTTGGAATATAACTAAAATATGCCTACTAGCTATCTACAAAATGGAGGACCCCCAACTCTTCACCTGCACTATTCCAGCCTTTAGGGCCATGATGGGCCAACAATTTGTTTGGCTTTGTATGTTAACACTCTTTTCAACCACCAGGTTCCAGATGCTACCATGATGCAGATTTCCCTGGACAGACAACCCCACCAATGTGTCCTGGAGCTCCACTTCCCCAGAGCCCTTCCGCACTATAGAAAGAGAGATGCAGGCTGGAGTATGGATTGACCTATCAAAGTCCATGTTCAGCAGGAAAGCAATTACAGAAGCCAGACCTTCCACCTTCTGCATCCCACAATGACCTTGGGCCCATACTCCCAGAGGGTTAAAGAAGAGAAAGCTATTAGGGGAGGGGAGGGGATACAGTGTTCTCATGGTGTGAAATATGTGGAGTTGTACCACTCTTATCCTATGTTTTTTTTAGTGTTTCCTTTTTATAAATAAAAAAAAATTTTAAATTAAATGTAATGATACCTGGTAAAAATAACCTTGTCAAATTTGTTGGCAAACTAAGTTCATAGGTTCTTGATTAATGCCTCCAAGACAAATCTTGTTCTTGTGAGTATATTATACGTCCACACCAGCATAAATCATATAAAGCTACTACCTGAAACTCAGATATATTGTCATAGATTGAATGTAACACACCATTACATGTAAAAAACTCTGGGAACTAAGAGTTCATTTTTAAACTGGATACAGTGTGGGTAACAACATGGTGCCCAGCAGTGTTTGCCATGTTAAAGTGCATGAGACTGAAAGCCATTTCTACTATTTTCTATTTGTGTGTTGTAGGGGAAATTATTTCTCTTTGACTCAGCTTCCTCATTGTGGCTTAGGTGGATGGTTTTCTTTCTTTATCTCTCTCTCTCTCTCTCTCTCTCTCTCTCTCCCTCTCTTTCTTTCTTTCTTTCTTTCTTTCTTTCTTTCTTTCTTTCTTTCTTTCTTTCTTTCTCAGTTGTTTCATTGAATCAGACCTGGAAATGGTGTGCATTTTATTCCTGGGATCTTTCCCTCACCCCTTTTCTGTCCACAAACCACATGTGTCTGTACTCACTTGTTGCTTGTTGATTTTCTGAAGAAATCCTGGTCATATTTTCTTGAGTTTGTAGGTGATTTTCATTACTTTCCCTCATTACGCAGGGGAAGTGAAATGTGGCTGCTGCTGCTTCACAGCCATAACTCTGGAAGTCCCAGTTTCCTCATTGTTATGGTTCAAATTACATTTCCCCAAACTGATTTGTTGAAGGTCTAATTGTACTGGAAGAAAGGATTTTTAAAAAGAGGATTCAGTTAAAGCAAGGTTGTTAGATAAACCTTTATCCAATATGACTCACTCATTTATAGTAAGAGGAAATTATCACAAAAAGTGGTACCAAAAGTACAGGGGTAGAGGAAGTGCAGGTCCATCAGCAAGTCAAGGTGAGAGGCCTTAGAAGAAACAACCCTGCCAAGAGCTTGAAATTGTACTTCCAGTCTTCAACATGCTTAGAAGATGAACTTTTGTTATTGGAAACAAATATGGTATCCTGTTATGGGCGTCCTAATAGTGTAGTGATACACTCAGTTACAAAATGAAGGTTAAGAATAATACCTATATCATGAGGTTAATGTGAAGTTTAAGTGAGAGTGGAATTGTATAGGCCTCTTGGTGTTTCTTCTAGGCCATACTTAACACCATAAATGGTAGAATTAGACTGTGTGATATGTTGGGGTGGGGAAAAGTTTCACTAAAATATATTAATGATGAACTAAGTGACAGCTGTCATGTGTTAAGTGCTTATTGTGTATTGATAGTCTTTAGGATTATATTTGGCTGTAAGCATCAGGGAAAAATACATAGCTATCCTTAAATAACAGAAAATGTATTTCTCGCTTTTCCACCAACATCTGGATATAAACCATTGAAGTGAAGACAGACCATTATATTATGAACTTGAGCATTTTCTGTTTTACTGAATTGTCATTTATGAATTTCATTCCTTTAGTCTTCTCACTATCTAAGATGGATGCAGTAGTTCCTAGTACCGTATCTTTACTCTACATAAAACAAAGGAAAAAAGAATAAAGAAATGTAAACTTTCATAGTAATTTTGTGGAGTAAAGGCCTCACCCCACATGCATAATTATACTTCTTGGGGTCCAGAATCTTTTTTTCATCACAGATTCATATATCTGACAGAGAGGGAGAGAGAGAAGGTGAACCACAGCACTGCTCTACTCTGATCCATGGTGCTTGTTCCATTGCCACAGTGCTTCCCGTGGTGCTGGGCCTCAAACAGTGTTTGTGCTTGCTAAAGTGTGTGCTCTGTCTGCTGAGCTATCCTTCAGCTCCATAAATATTCATTTGAAATATATGTCCAGGACATTACACACACCTTTTCCACTTGCATTTCTTTGGCCAGAGTTTACTCCCTAGCAACCCTTAGCAACTAGGGAGATTGGAAAATAAAATCTTTTTTTTTTTTTCTCCAAGGTTATTGCTGGGTTCGGTGTCTGCACCATGAATCCACCGTTCCTAGAGGCCATTTATTCCCCCTTTTGTTGCCCTTGTTGTTGTAGCCTCGTTGTGGTTATTATTATTGTCATTGTTGATGTTGTTCGTTGTTGGATAGGACAGAGAGAAATGGAGAGAGGACGGGAAGACAGAGAGGAGAAGAGAAAGACAGACACCCGCAGACCTGCTTCACCAACCGCGAAGTGACTCCCCTGCAGGTGGGGAGCCGGGGGCTCGAACCGGGATCCCTACGCTGGTCCCTGCGCTTTGCTCCACATGCGCTTAACCCACTGCGCCACTGCCCAACCCCCCAAATCTTTCTTTTTTAAAAAATATTTTTATTTATTATTGTATAGAGACAGAGAGAAACTGAGAGGGGAGTGGAAGATACAGAGAGACACCTGCAGCACTGCTTCACCATCTATGAAGCTTTCCCTCTGCTGATGGGGATCAGGAACCTGAAAGTGGGTCCTCCTGCACTGTAATGTGTGTGCTTAATCAGGTGCACCACTGCCGAGCCCCAATGAAATCTTTCTTCCAGACAGCCAAGACCCCAGCTAAAAACCCAAGATTCTATTATTGAAGTTGTAAGAAAAGAGAAATGCCTAATAACAAAAATTGATTTCTGTCAAAATGTGCAAGGTATGCATTTATAACAGGGAAATGGAGGCTTTTTTTTTTCCAAGTACCATACAACTAAGAAGTGTCAAGAACTGAATCTGATCTCATAAACTCTATAATACTAAAATCTTTCCTTTTAACAGATAATACATTCAGGGATACTCAAGATGATGGCCACAAGCTCCCCAAATTCCCAGCACTATCTGATGAGGACCATCAATCAAAGTAGATTATATTCACTTAAGCCAAACTTGAAGAATGTTTTAAGTCTTACCACAAAAATATGTGAAAATGAACTTCAAAGAAAAGTACAATATCATCTTGCCATTCCTTAGACTTATTTAGTGGTATACAAGGAAAAACAAAAACTGGGACTGGAGAGACAGCATGTTTATGCAAAAGACGTCCATGCCTGAAGCTCTGACGTCCCAGGTTCAATCCCAGCAACACCACAAACCAGAGCTGAGCAATTATCTTGTTTGTCTGTCTTTGTTTCTCCTTATAGTACTCTCATTAAAACTAATATTCTGTAAAACAAAAACAAAAACAAAAAAAAAACTTGTATGACAGACTTTGGGGTATCCTCCTCCCTGAAAGTTATAGCCCTCCACAAATCTGTGAACACAGGAAAGCAAGAAAACTGATTGCTTCATCTGGTTAGCTGAAAGATTGACTTGGAAAAAGAAGTCTGACCAAAAAAAGAATAGAGAGAAAAACTTCACCAAAATGTCTGAGGGAAAGAAGCAGTTCCGAGTGAGGCCATTAATAAATGAGCACAAGAGAAAACCAAGAGAAATAGGACTGCTTTTTATGAAATGCTCATTTTTTTTCTCTTTTCATTCAGCTCATTTGTCAGTGTCTATTAGGAAACATCTAGGTTAAATATTCAATAAGAAAAACAAGAAGTCTCAGTCCAGTGATTTAGGCCAGGTTTGCTGCAAAAGGAAACCCAAGGGCTGTGTGGGGTTTTGCGAACAAGAAAGCGAATCTTCCCAACCAGAAAAAAAAAATAATCAAGGATTGCAAAAGACCAACAGAGATGAGCCCCCATCACCAAAGCCTGCCTCCTCCCAGTCACCATAGTCCTCATAAAGTCTGAGAAGAGACAGTTTGATTTTTTTTTTGCTTGTGCATGTGTATGTTTGCTTTGTTTTGTTTTGTTTTCAAGTATGTGTTCTTTAGTGACCAATATTCTACATATAAGCAAAATAACCCTGTAGAAGCCTTTTACCTCCTAACTTCACTATACATGATTCCTTCCAGTTTCAGTCATTTTATCCTGACACATCATTTTCTGTAATTGTAAAATATCCCATTGAATATATGTCCTATGACTGTTTTATTCAGTCACCTGTTGATGGGTGCTTCAGGTTGCTTCTATACTTTAGCCGTTGTGAAAAATGTAATCATGAGCAAAGGGGTGCACACATTTTAGTAAGAGACAAAATATTGATATGGTCCAAAGAGAAACCACAATGTATTGGGTACATACATTCTAAAGAGTGATTGACACCCTAGAGTGAAATTTTATTGGCCCAGAGGAGAGAAAACAATGCTGAGATTTATTGAATGATCTTCTTCCAGTATCATGAATGCTTCACATGTCTGGGTGTTGGGGGTAAAGGAGGCAGCTGGAGTGTTGTGCCCACACCCTAAAGCTCTTTCTGTGCTATCCTTGTTTCTGAGTACCCACTCATACTAGCCCTCTATTGGGTTAAGCCATTGCTCATTCAGAGCACTTCCTCATTCTCTGGTAAGCTTCCCCGTTGTGACCTTTAATTTAGTGCAGGGGTATTTCTTAGAGGACTGGGTGGGTCTTCACCTTGGGCAGAGTTTATCAGGCTGAAGCCTTAAAAGAGAGTAAAGAAAAAAGGAGGAAGGGAAGGTGTAAAGGATGGTCAAAAGAAAAAGCATTGAACCCTGGAGATGGGAAAGCCTGATTAAGGATAGGGTTGGGGTACAAATGGAAAGATATGGGCTCTTAAAGGTTTATTATTTATTCCTCAAAAGTTCTAACAGGGTCAGACCTAGTCTTTCTAATGGGCTCTCACGCTGTCAAAGTCAACTTGTATATTCAACTTTGATTATGCCTCTAGAGAGGAAACCCTTTATTTTCTTTTTAGTTATAAACACTGACTCTTGACTTAGGAGAAAGAAAATGAACCCTCTGAGAATCGGACAAAAATTGTTTCTACCTTTCAAAAATATGCATTTTAAGCCCATTCATACAAAATAGGATATATTTTCACTTGAATTATGGACACTGGGAGAGTCAAGCTCTGGACCCCATAAGGAGCTTGATCTCCTGGTTTAAATGCTCTGATTTATTTTTTTTAGTAATCCCCACATGGAGATCTCATTTTTATGAATTTCTTCTAAATCTTCCTCCATATGCATGCATAATTGTTATTGTGCAATCATAATCTACATACAATTTATGTGTTCTACTTTATAAAATCTTGTAAACATTTTTGATGTTGTTACATAGTCTTCATAATTATAAATTTGAATGAATGCACAATATTATACTTAATTGTTATAGCATAATTTTCTTAACTGTTGCTGAATATTAAGTTTCTAAATGGCTTCTAATTTTGTAGCGTAGATAAGCTTGCATTGAATGTTTTTATACATTTATCTTACTTCTGCTAAATGCTTCCCTCAGACAAATTCTCAGGAGTGTTTTTACTGAATCTGCAAATAGGAACATTTTTTATGACTTCTGAAACATGATGCCATGTTGGTTTTCATAGGGGTTATATATTTTGCTACTTTCATACAATAAGTCAGTGTCTCGATTTCACCACAATTTTTCCCTGAATGGATATTATCATTGAAAAATATCCCCTGTGGGGGGAATAACTCAGTGGTAAAGCACAGGACTTGTAAGCTTGAAGTTCTAGGTTTGATCTCAGTACCACCTATGCCAGTTCTTAGCAGTACTCTGTTACCTCTATTTCTAATTTCTCTCTCTCTCGCTCTCTCTCTCTCTCTCTCTCTTCCTATCCCTCCCCCCCCTACACACACATATATACTCTCTCACATGCATACATGTATATCAATCATTTTTTAAATGTTTTTTTCTAATTTAATGGTTGCCATAAGCACAATCTCTATTAGGTAACCAAGGGGTGAGGTGGTACTGAACAGTCTATGTTGAGTGGGGAAGTCTGAGTCTAATGGGAACAGATAAAATTTTTCTATTTTCAAATAGAGCTGGAACACGAAATGAATAGACACTGAATAAATGGACATTGCCTTCCTGTTTGTTCATTTCCTTCGCTTATAAATTCCACCAGTTAAAACAGAAGCTTGGGGCTGGGGGTTGATCAGGACTCAGTGATCCTGGATCACTTTATAAGATTACTTTGACATTGTCCATCATTGGTAATATATCCATATGGGCAAAAATTATCTTGTGCTTAACAGCATTCAATAGAAACATAATATAGGTCACAAATGTAAGCTTTATTTTTCTGGTAGCCACATCAAAATAAAGAAATAAGTAGCTGGGGAGAGGATTAGCTCACAAGCCTGAGATTCCAGATGCCAGAGGTTCAGTTTACCATAATTCAAAGCTGAGCAATGCTCTGGTTCTTTCTCTCTTGCTCCAGTCTCATAATAAAAGAAACAAATGGAATATTTGTAAAGCAAAAAGTAGGAATAGGTGAAATTAGCTTTATTGATATATTTTCCTTAACTCACCACATCAAAATTTTACCATTTTTATAGTAGACATAAAACTTACTAATTAAGTGGTCCAGGAGGCTCTTCTTCTTCTTCTAGCGTTTGCCCTTCTTCCGTAGCCAGTCAACAGCATCAGGTTGAGCCTGATGTAAAGTTTCGAGACCTCCTTTGAATCTGGAGAGGTGGCAGTCGTTGACTATGTGGGTCATAGTCTGTCTGGAGCCACAGGGGAGTTCGGGTCGTCTCTGGCTCCCCAGCGATGGAACATAGTGGCGCACTGGCCATGCATGGCCTGTTTGATAGCGATTGAGGAGGGCCCAATCATAACGTGCTAGGTCAAAGCCGGGTTGACGCTTGCAGGGGTCTGTGATGAGGTGTTTGTTCTTTACCTCAGCTGACTGCCAGCTCTGTTTCCAAGAGACTGGAACAGAGAAGTTCAGTGTAGGCGTAGGGGACCAGATTGGGTGACGAGACGTCAAGCATTGAACAGGGTGGGCGAAGATATCCGCATATATTGGCAGGTCCGGTCGAGCGTAGACGTGGGAAATGAACTTAGATGATGCCGCATCCCGACGAATATCTGGCGGGGCGATGTTGCTAAGAACTGGCAGCCATGGGACAGGGGTGGAATGGATGGTTCCAGAAATTATCCTCATGGAGGAATATAATTTGGAATCGACCAAGTGGACATGGGGGCTACGGAACCATCCTGGGGCACAGTATTCTGCAGTGGAATAGCATAATGCCAGAGATGATGATCGTAGTGTGGAAGGGCTCGCGCCCCATGAGGAGCTGGCCAGTCTTGTAATGATGTGATTCCTCGTGCCCACCTTTGCTGCAGTTTTTATGAGATGTTTGTGAAATGACAGAGTGCGATCGAGAGTAACGCCAAGATAGACTGGCTGGGCTTCATGCCGGATTCTCGTATCGCCAAGCTGCACATTAAGCTCACGTGAGGCCGAGGCATGGTGTAGATGGAAAACAGATGATACCATTTTAGCAGTGCTAGGAATTAGTCGCCATTTTTTACAGTAATCAGATATCAGAGACATGTCTTTCGTGAGTGTTTCCTCAAGAATGTCGAACTTTGATGCCTGAGTTGCACAGCAGATGTCATCAGTGTAGATGAACTTCCTTGAAGAAGTTTCTGGGAGGTCATTGATGTAAATATTAAATAGTGTAGGAGCCAGAACAGAGCCCTGGGGGAGGCCACTTGAGACAAGTCTCCATCTGCTAGACTTGTCACCCAGATGTACCCGGAATCTTCTGTTTTGGAGAAGAAACGATATAGTGTTGGCCACCCATGGAGGGAGGCATCTTGAGATCTTGACCAGGAGACCACGGTGCCAGACCGTGTCATAGGATACTGTGAGATCAACAAAGACAGCACCCGTCTTCAAATTCTTCTGGAATCCATTTTCAATGTAAGTTGAGAGGGCCAGGGCTTGTTCGCAGGTAGATCTTCCTGGGCGGAAACCAGCCTGGGCGGGTGATAGGAATTTCTCTGTAAGATGAGAAATACGTGATAGAAGCAGCCTCTCAAGGAGTTTGTAACACACGGAGAGGAGAGAAATTGGTCTATAGCTGGCAGCCAGTGTTGTGTCTTTCTTTGGTTTCAAAACCGCTATAATCTTCGCATGACGCTAAACTTTTGGCATAGACTCAGATTCCAAGATGTGGGACAGGAATGAAGCGAGCCACTTCTTTGCCACGGGGCCCAGGTTAAGAATAAGTTCTGGGGTGATGTTATCATAGCCAGCAGCTGTTCCCGGTTTAACCCTCTTCAAAGTGTCTTCCAGTTCAGACAGTGTAAAGGGAGAGAGTTTTGGAGATGGACAAGATAACCGGAAGTGGGATGACCACTCATGGGAAATCCAGGAGGTGGCACAGTGGATAAGACTTTGGACTCTCAAGCATGAAGTTCTGAGTTCAGTCCCCGGCAACACATGTACCAGAGTGATGTCTGGTTCTTTCTCTCTCTCCTATCATTTCTCATGAATAAATAAGTAAAATCTTAAAAAAAAAACTTACTGATTAAGTATTTTGTATTCCTTTTTTTGTACTGTGAGTGCTCGTGTGTGTATGTGTGTGTGTGTGTGTGTGTGTGTGTGTCTGTGTGTGTATGCCAAGACCTCACTCACATGTGATGTTTTACTGTTCTGGGATGATTTTTTTCATCTAGAAAGAGAAAGAGAAGGAAAGAAAGGGAGAGACAGCATAGCACTGAAGCCCCCATATTCTCCTGGCTGTGGTGTTTCCATGTAGGGCTGAAGGATCTAACTTAGGCCATACAAGTCAGACACCCTACCTGGACAGCTACCTCATCCCATTATCCCCTCTACTGAGCTGTTGAAATCTGATGTCTATCATTTACTGATAAACAATCCGAATTCTAACTAGTCACATCACCAACAAGACAGGCCCTGGCTCCGATATTAGACCGAGTACCTCAGCACTATCATCCCATAAAAATTATGTAAGTGGGAGTTGAGCAGTAATACAGCGAGGTTAAGTGCAGGTGGCCCAAAGCTCAAGGACCAGCTTAAGGAACCCGGTTCAAGTCCCTGGCTCCACACCTGCAGGGCAGTTGCTTCACAAGTGGTGGTCAGGTCTGCAGGTGTCTGTCTTTCTCTCCCCCTCTGTCTCCCTCCTCTCTCCATTTCTATCTGTCCTATCCAACAACATCAATAACAACAACAATAGCTACAACAATGATAAAACAACCAGGGCAACAAAAAGGAATAAATAAATAAACATTTTAAGAATTATATAAGTGCACCTTTTAATGTTTTGAGCTACTGGAAAATCAGAACCATAAGATCATTTGCTTAGGAGGTCAGGCGGTGGGGCAGTGGCTTAAGCGCATGTGGCGCAAAGTGCAGGGACAGGCGTAAGGATCCCCGGTTCGAGCCCCCGGCTCCCCATATGCAGGGGAGTCGCTTCACAGGCAGTGAACCAGGTCTGCAGGTGTCTGTCTTTCTCTTCCCCTCTCTGTCTTCCCCTCCTCTCTCCATTTCTCTCTGTCCTATCCAACAACGAACATCAATAATGGCAATAATAATAACCACAACGAGGCTACAACAAAGGGCAACAAAAAGGGGGAAAGATGGCCTCCAGGAGCGGTGGATTCATGGTACAGGCACTGAGCCCAGCAATAACCCTGGAGGGGAAAAAAAAAAAGATCATTTGCTTAAAAATACAAAATATCCTGGGTTGGGTGGCTCCCAGGGGTTATGGGGGAGACTCCATGAAACATCGGCAGTGTGCTTTGATACATCAGAATGGAGATATTCAGGCTTCACTTTGGACACACAGCATCTTTGGGGATAAGTCTAGAAATCTGCACTTCTGAAACATTTTTAATTACAGGTTTTAGTATAAGAATAAGTGGTACCTATTATTAATAGGAGGAAATTGGATGCTAGAGAAAGTAAATGACTCACTCATATTCTCATCATTAGGGGTTGGCCAGACCTTGTTCCTGGACCCCACCCTCCAATTTCCTTTTCACACTATCACGCTGACTGTTCTTCCAGCTCCTTCTAACCAAGTGCGTTCTAATGTGTGGCAGGTGTTGACATGCTTTAGGAAGAGCTCAAGTAACTTTCTGGTCAGATAAAATACTTCTGCCCTATTAGTCCAAACTGGAGGAGGAAGAATTCATTTTGTCTTCTAATCTGGCTTTGTGTCAGGTTGAATTTACTCTCTTGTACAATTAGAAGCTAAGCATGTGATAGGAAAAGTTAGTAAATCTTATTCCTTTCCTCTTTTTAACAAAATATATAGCCTTAGTTCACTCCTTATTTTCCCTGTACACACATATATGTGTACATTTAGGAAAATTTTGAAGCAAGTGCCTCAGACAAGTTTCAGGGACAAAGAAAAGCTAGCCAAGCTGCTTGCTTTGGCCAGAGCCATGTGGCAAAATGCTCTTCAGACCCAAGTACGATAACGAAACAAGAACAGCAAGAACAGCAGGTCTGTAAACATCCTGATGACAATGGGGAACAAACAGCTGGGCTGACAGCAAGTCAGTTCAGGCAATGTGTGAGTAGTGCTTTTGATCCAAGTGCAAGATGAACGGATACGGGGGAAGCGACAGCTGCAACACAGCTGGACTCAGGGGGCATGTGACAGCGTGACTTGCAAATCATGCTTGAAAAATTCATTCTGCTGAGCTTGGACGTGATCACAGTCACAAGGGTGTTCAATCAGCTTATGCATTGCAGCCAAGAGGGAGACAGAAATGCAACTGGGCTAATAAGCAATAAGCTCACTTCTCGTTAGACATGGCTGTCTTTCAAGGAAAGAATTGCACAGGAAATGCTCTATATTTGGAAATGACCCTAAATTTAGAACTATTTAGATGATGGACTAGCTTGAGCTGAGGGTGAGCATGAATGAGAAATGCGTTACATATATTCTTTGAACACACATGCATTCATTCAGATCTCTCTCATACTGCCTTGAATGGAAAGTGGTCTAATTCTTTAGCTGTTTGTGTTTGCAAAGAGTCTTCCCATTAACTTTAACAATGAGGACATAAGGCTCTGAGAAAGTAAATATTAAATATGTGTGTGAATAATATATATTAATATGCTATATATATTTTATGAAACAGTATGCTATACTGCATATATAATGTCACCTACACATATGTCTATACAATTGTGTCTATATACACAGCAGTATAATCATTTATTCACCTAATCCCTATTGAGCAATTATTAGAAACTAGGTGTTACATCAGTCAGAAAAAGGGATAGATAGGGCCATAGTTCTGGAATTTTCAGTGTAGTTGGGAATAAACTGATAAATAAATAATTGTAACATAAAAATAGAAGTAGAGTTTGGATTAAGTGATCCAAAGAAAAAGTCCTGGGAATCATGTAGATGTAGAAGAAGAAAGGCCTGGTCTAGCCTGGATTTCAGAATGTTTCCCAGAGCCAAGCAAACAAGACAAATAGGTGCAGACTACAGTCTCTGCAGTTTCTGCTGAGAATCTAGACACACAAAACCATCAGGGACAGAATTGTATCACCTCCAGACTAGTGAGGAATTTCTCCTTCCATTATCAGTGTCACAGAGTTAAGTTATAGGTGAATCATTCACCTATTAGTTCATATTAAAAGCGTAGGATATCATGGAGGCAGAGGTTGAAGCCCAATCAACTTGCTTAACACTAGAAATGTCACTTGCTGTGGAAAGCGCAACCTGAGTGCAGGTGAGAGCTGCCCTTAATGTCTGCCCTTAAGGTCTACAGGAAGATAATGGCAGGATGAGAAGATTCAGTTCTCAATTAAGTTGTGGTATTTCATTCTCTCTTGTCTTTCCTTTCTCTATTCTTTTCCTTTACTCTCCTCTTCTCCCCTCCCTTAAGTTTCCTCTTTATTAGCTACTTTATTAACTTTGACAATAACCAGACTTTTTTTTCTTGTTAAATGTTTGTCAGTTGTCTTTCAGGTTTCTGTTTTTTTTTTCTTTTTCAAAATGGTTATCACTAATTCGAGGTTTGTTTTTTTTTAATGCATACACACATGATGCAAAGTGATTTTGGTGTAGGCTAGAGTCACATAATTTGCTAATGTTTGCAACTTCAGATTATAAAGATTCTGGGGCAAACTCGGCCTGCATCTATGTAGTTATGTAAATTAAACTTGAGGGAATTTTTAAGTGTAAAATAAACACGGGATTATAGTTAATGTCTCAAAAAATAAGATTTGAATTCATGCTATAGTCATTTCTGAGTAGAGGAAAGACTCTCTGTGTTTGGTTGCTTAAATTCAAAAGTTTCCAAGAGGTAAGGGTATCAACAATTAGGCAGAGGCAAGGAAAATAAAAAAGCCAGTAGTTTCAACACAGTGATTGTCTTGGAACCCAACTGGAGGTTAACTGCTCTAGTTTCTCCAGTATTCCCTTGCTTAAGTAGATTTGTCCTCCAATTCTAGTGCTGTTTCAAATCCAATCAAACAATGATAAGATGCCCTGGAGGGTTGAAGGAAAGCCTGTGGGTGCAAGCAGGGTCAAATCACATCATGGGAACAAGATGGGATCTTCATAGTTGGAGTGCTGACTGTTTTCCACTTGCCAACAGTGGGGTGTTTGTCTCCTTGTTAAATAATTAAATAGGCAGTTTGTATTTATTTAACATACCAACTCTAGCCAATTCCTGCTGACAGTTACCAAAATAACCCTGCATTTCCTAGTTCCGAGTTGCTCAGAGGAATGTTTCCTTACTGTGGGGGCACTGCTGCAGAGTGAAACTCTCCTCCAAGTCTCCAAACACCTTTTTCCATCATTTCAAACAATAAATCAATTTACAGCGTGTGATCCAAAAACAACAGACCAGAGTTATTGGATGAAGTTCTGTGCTCTGAGGCGCTTCCTACTACCAGTGCTGAGCTGCCTAGAAATTATGCTCCAGTGTGTGGGTGGGGGTGGGTAAGAACCCACAGGCTTTCCTCACTTGCTCCTGTCCTCTTGACCAGTTAAACAAAGTAAATTCTGATACAATGAGAAGAGAGAGTGAGAGACCATAGCACAGAAGCTCCCTTCATGTAGTAGGTACCAGGTTAGAACCTGGGTGGTACAGACAGAGGTATACAAGTGAGCTATTTCTGACACCCAAAATAATGATTTTATTTATTTTTGTCACTGATTAGTCATGGGTGTGGGTAAATATCATAATGGTTATACAAAGAGACTTAGATGCCTGGGGCTCCAAAGTGCCAGGTTCAAATCCCCCCACACCACCATAAACCAGAGCTAATCAGTGCTCATGTAAAATAAATAAGTAAATAAGTAAATCATTGATTACTTCATTAGATCCCTAGGAAACTTGTGATTGGTCATGTTTCTACTGTGTACATAATGTCAGATGTCTTCTATACAGTGAAGGCTTTAAACAATTTTTGTTTATTTGTTTTGATAGGACAAAGATAAATTGAGGGGGAAATCATAAAGAGGGAGGGAGAAACTAAAACACCTGGTGCAGCACTGCTTCACTTCTCGTGAAATCTTCTCCCTGCAGGTGGCTACCAAGAGCTTGAACCTGGGTCCCTGAACATAGTGACACATGCACTTAACCCATTGCCTGGTCTCCCAAAATTATTTCTTAATTTTGTATTTATTTATTTTAAGTAGAGACAAAGAGAAATTAAAATGGAAGGTAGAGATGGAGTGGGAAAGAGACAGTTGCAGTACTTTTTTTACTGCTCATGAAGCTTCCTTCTTGCAGGTGGTGACCAGGGTCTTGAACCCACGTCCTTGGGCACTATAAGGTGTGCATTCAACCAGGTGCACCACCAATTGGGTGGTAGATTAGGGTGCACCCTAATCTAATGACTTTTACAAGGGTAATAAATATTGAGCATTTGAAGCAGAAAGTAGGGAGCTTAGAAGTAGAGTAACAAAGGTGTCAAGGAAGGACATACTTAAATGCAGCTGTGGGTATTCTGAAGAACTTTGGAACAGTCCCAGGTAATGTAAAAGCATAATCCATCACTGGAAGTGGTCAAAAGGACAAGGAAGAAAGTGAGGAGCTAATGATAGCATTGTATTAACCTGTAGAGTGTGGTGCTAAGAGAACTATTTGGATTACTTATATATCTTGAAGGTTTTCTTCTATTACATGTGCAGAAAATGTTATAGAAGACTAAATAGCCTAGATTCCTTTTGAAGTTTCCTTGAAGCCCGAGTATTGGGCTATTCAGGTAATGTCTGCTAATGAATGAACCTTAATGGGAGCTCCAATGGGAGGCGTCAACTTAGTCCTACCCTAACTGCCTACCCGTTACCACCACCACCATCACCATCACCACTGCAGTGGGGTATCTTCTTCTTACTAATCCTGGCATGCAAGGACCACTCTGGGGCAAGGAGCAACCAAAGGTGGGAAGGAAGAAGGAAGACCTGGTAGAACAGAAAAGATAATTTATTTCTTTTCCTTCTCACTAGTCCCACCTTCACTCCTTGCTCTGGCTCCTGAATGGCCTTCTATCATTCAGTTTTCCCTTTGAGTTATTCTATGAACAGTGGACACCACAATGGCTTTTTTTGTTGTCAACATTAAAACTAAGCATCAGTGAATCACAGCTGTTCTACTTTGCCCCATTTACCTTAGCAAAACCACAGAGGTCGAGCTAGGTTAAAGAAAACCATTCACGCAAGTAAGAAGAAAGCAGTAGAGTAGCACAAGCACTTCTTCATCAATGTAGTGTCTAAAACAAGAATTCTTTTCCTTGTTTTGTGTGGATTTTCTTCATTCCTTTACCCGTTTATTGCTGCTGGGGTTTTCTTTTCTTTTTAATTATTTGTTTTAGTTTATTAGTTTATTTTGAATAGAGACAAAGATAAATTGAGAGGGAAAGAGGATATAGAGAGAGGAAAAGAGAAACAGAGACTTCTGCAACACTTGTTCATCACTTGTGAAGCTTCTCCCCACATGTGGGGACCAAAGGCTTGAGCATTGTTATATATGTGCTCTACCAGATTGGCCAGTGCCCGGCTCCTTTAGGAAATTCATTACTTCACGAGTGCACAATTCCACTGCTTCTGGCAGACTCTTGGTTTTTGTTTTGTTTTTCAAATGAAGGCTGAGACAGAGGGAACATAGATCTAGCAAGAAGAGACATCATAGCATCATAGACATCATAGCATAGAGACATCTAGCAAGGAGAGACATCATAGCTTCACCACTTGTGCAGGTGCTCTTGTGTGATAACTGGCAGTTCAAACCCACCCAGGTCCTCAAGCATGACAAAATGTGCTCTGTTGGGTGAATTATATGCCAGACTTTTGTGTGAATTTTAAACAGCCTGAACTCAATTTCCTCACCTATGTAATGAGTCTGTCCCATTTGTGCATGTCACAGTGCTGTTCTGAGGATTGGGGAAATGGCCATGGAAATGGAAATGCTGTTGTTACTTACCACTCATTTCTATTACTTCTAGAGATAGGAAACTATGGCTTCAAATTCAGAAATCTGTTTTTTAAAGTTGTCATTCTGTCCTTTACTTTTTTCATTTGTAAAATGAGAAAGATACTTTATGAGATTTCCAAGATGTGGTGCAGCCTTTAAAAAAAGGGGGGGGGACAAAATAAAAGTCAGTTAGCCCACTCAAGAATGTCAGTTATGGAGTCTTGACCTAGTTTGAAATGAGAGGCAACATCTGAGTAAATTTCTCTATTAGTGTAGCCACTAAAGTAGACATCTGTGCTTGGATGACTCAGAAGTTGGGACAGAGGCCTGGGCATATTTCTAAAGTGTAATAAACTGGGTGTGAAGAAGAGATAAGTGCATCACACCTGCTCATTATCTGAGACCTTATTCCTAGGAAAATAATTCAACTATTCATAGCCAGGAAACTTTTTTTTTTAAATCACGGTCTCTATCGAAACCCTGTTCCTGGTATATTACCTATATACTGTAATCCTTCTAGTTCCATGGATGGTAAGCAGAGTGACCTCTGCCAGAGGCAAGTTGCTTGTTGTGGATTTTCCAGAAGGATATCTTCCTTTCTCTGAGCATTATTTCCTTGCTTCTCCCTTACCTCCCCCATCCACTGAGATTTTACATTATTCTCACATCACTTTTCTTCTCCTTTCTCATCCCTCCACATTTTTCCTGCCTCAGTATTTCAGCTGATAACAGATACTGGCTTCCATATTTCTAAGCTTCCACCAGGATCAATATAACCAGCTTCACTCAAACCATCCTCTCCCTCTTCCATCCATTCCCCACTCTAGTCTCTCCCAGAGTAAGACAAGAGGACTGTGTGTAGCTAGGAACTGAATATAATCAACAAGGAGTCAAGTGGTCCAAGCTTCATGTCCACAGTACAATATTCAGTGTACATTGTTCCAGTACAGTATTCAGAAGTCTCACAGGACAAACACAAGTCCCTTTAAGGATGAAGTATTTTTCTGTTCCCTTTGGAGATTCTGTCAGCTGAATCCCTTGATATCCATAATGTAGAACTGGATAATGGACAAAGAAAGAATTGCTTGGAGGTCATGGAAAAGAAAGCAGAGACTAGAACTAAGTTAATCAAGTAGCTAGGGAGATAAATAGGCTGGTGGAATGTAGCTGTTTGATCTTCTAATCTTTGATTGTAAGTCTCTCTATAAACTGAGCCATATGTGTTAAGTCATGTTTGCAGGCAGGCTCCACAGTAGTTAAGTATAGGACTTCTGAGCTGTGTTTGGACTTACCTTGAACAACTGAGGCTTAGCAAGGGCTATCATTGCTAGAATTTTCCATATACTACTTTGGCATTCAACAAATTTTTCAAAACATAGTCACATCAGCAGAACTGAAAATAGATAAGTGACAGTCCCATGCATTTGGTATCTGATACATCATTCCCCTATTGAGAAGCAAGTGCTTTAGTTCCAAGCTTACCTGAAGCCATCAGGAAGCTATCAAAGATGTAGAATTCTTGTGTGATGCTGAAGCTAAATAGATTTTAGAGCTAGAAGAGGAAATATCTCTCTGTGCAATTCAGATGGCACTCAGAAATACAGATACTGTTTGGTTTTTCAAGCAGGATCTGTAATTGTGTTCTACACTACCAACTGTTCAGTTTGATAATAAAACAGGGTACTCTAAAGATGACTTATAGTCATTAGGGAAAGTTGAGCTCCACAGGATAAAATTTCTTTCGGGAATAATAATATTTTATGCTTTTATAATTTCTTTCATCTAAAAAATTCAAAGCATTTAAAAATCATTTGGGGGTATAGGAAATCTAATGTTTCAGAAGTTGAACTACACTTGTCAATATTTTGCCTGGAGACAGAAATGAATAATTCTACGAAAGTGATGTTGATATCTGATTTTACTTTATTTTAACCACAAAAGTATCATTATTAATAATTATAGTAGCTAGTAGTTATTATGAGAAGAATGCTTATTCTATTAGGTATTAGTGCTCTACGTGTATTCTCTGTTCTTTATATGAATTCAATTCTAAATCTAATGTCATTCTAGTACTATGTTTGAAGATGTAGCACTTTTACCCTTCTTTCACAGATGATGAAAATTTGTTTCAGAGAGGTTAAGTAACTTGCCCATTTTCAATTGTTACTAAAAATGATTTTTAAAAAATCCTTTATTGAGTGAAGAACAGTTAATAAAAGCTCTAGTGAACAATTTTTTTTCAAATGTCACCTGTATGCCATTTTATTCAGCTTATTAAACTACAAGATGATGATCTTTTTTTTAATTCTTTCTTCCCTTTTGTTGTCCTTGTTGTTTTATTGTTGTAGTTATTATTGTTGTTGTTATTGATGTCGTCACTGTTGGATAGGACAGAGAAATGAAGAGCAATGGGGAAGATAGAGAGGGGGAGAGAAAGATAGGCACCTGCAGACCTGCTTCGCTGCCTGTGAAGCGACTCCCCTGCAGGTGGGGAGCCGGAGGCTCAAACTGACATCCTTCCGCCAGCCCTTGCGCTTTGCATGACCTGCGCTTAACTCGCTGTGCTACCGCCAGACTCCCAATGATGATCTTCTTAATCTTGAACCATGTGACTGGAATCTGCTAATTTTCCTGTGTACTGTGGACTCCACTGAACCTGTGTACTTAGAAAGTAGAGAAAACACAAGGTTGAGTTAAAAAAAAAAAGTCCTTTCTCAACTGTGATCTTCTTGTCTAGAATTACAACTATAGCAATACCATAGCCAAAAATTTCCAGGACTTAAAGATATAAAGCTAAATTCCCTTGTATTATTGCAATACTCTTCTACTAATTGATTTTCTCACTTTACTATTGTCCCCCATGATCTAATACTGCTAATTAGAGTGATCATCTTAATGTGTAAAATCAAGTCAACATGGCTGCTTAAAATCCCTCAGAGGGATTTTAAACCATACTTAGAAGGACATTATATAATCTAAGCAAATCTACTGACAATCTAATCTCTTTTTATACTAGTCTCTTCCTGGTCATCTCACAAAACCTTTTTTAGATATTCAGATAGATCACTCTATTCTTGGGTGTTTTTATACATGCTGTCACTTCTGCCCTTAGATTTCTCCCAATCCACAAGCCTTGTTTCTCAAATGCTGTTGTCAGTCTTTAGTCTGTCTATCTATCTATCTATCTATCTATCTAGATATAAATATATATCTATTTGTCTGTCTGTCTACCTACCTATCTATTCTCACACACACAACATATCTAAATTATGTTCTTGCTATACTTTTCCCAGAAGTCTATATTTTCTCCATAGTCTTATTTGTATTTGTCACTTTCTATTTTCAATATTTCTTTGTCTGATAATTACCTCTCCAATTGAACTGTTTCCATGAGAGAAGAAGCATTACCGTTCTGATTCCCATTTGTGTCCCCAGTACCTGGGATAATGCCATACCATGTTTAGTATCAATGAGACATATTTGACAAATTTAGTGAACCTTTGATTCATTATCAACTACCCAATTGCTTAGAAATTATATTCAACTTCTTTTCTAGGTCTTTTCACCTGAAAAGACATATGGAGACAGTGTATGATTTATACAAAGTGTTTCATAAATCATGAAAACTTGCACTACAAATTTTCAAGTTTTTCAATATCACCTCTCTGAAGCAAAAAGGCATAGACTTCAGAAGAAGAAGCAAACTCTAGCCAGCACATAAGCAATTTCCACAAGGCTCTAGCTGTGCCGCAGGACATTCAACAGCTGGTACAGGAGTGAAAGAGATGTAGCTCATCTCTTGAGTGTATCAGTTCCTCAGTAGCCCACATGCTTATATTGCTTGTTTGGGCTTTATATCTCAGCTGCTCCCTATTGGTCTTTTGTCCTCTTTCCTAACTGACTTTTTCCCCAAATCACAAGGCCAGAGGAAAAGCCAAAGGTTCATGTGTATCAACAGAACACACACCCTTAGAGGATCAGAATGCTTTCAGATTATTTTAAGGACAAAATTGGAAAAGCTCTTTAGACACATGACACATATGACTCTCCTCAAAGTGGACAGTACTCTTTGAACAATTTGTTTAGATCTTTAGAAGAAAGGGCTGTGCTCAATGAAGTTTTGATGAAATTCTTCATTCTTTTAGATCTGAATTTATAAAAGCAGTGGTATACGTAAGTAAGTAAGCTAGGATAAACGTCAGAATGGCTAGAGATTCACTACTAAGTGAAAGGTCCTAGTTGGTAGAAAAAACCCTCTGGAGACCAAGTTCTGGGGTATATCTTGTCTTTTTACTTCCTTCTTCTCAGTGCACAGACTGGTAGCTGGGATATCAGAATCCTTGGGACCTCGAAGTTCTGTAATCTCCTTAGCATTTTAAATGAGCAAAGAAACTCACAGAAGTCTAGATCAATAGCTATCTACTTGCCATGACTTGGCCTCTAAAACAGAGGAGAATATAATCCATATTGTATTGTGAGATTCCAAAAACAATAGCTATTTAAGGTTCTTATCTGATGTTGAAGGGGTAGAAAGTATTTTTCTAAGCTGGCAGAGAGCCCAGTATCTACTGGACCCTAGCAATTCTCTTTTTCATACCACTGTGAAACCACACCCCCACAACAATTCCTGACACAGCTACCCAGGACCACTGCAACAGACTCCTAACTGAACTTCCTGCATCTGGTCGGACCCCTGCTCTATACTCCTCACCACTCTCCACCCCCCACATCCCATCACCAGATTCATTCTCCACACTTCACCCAGAATGATGTTTCTATCACAAATACAATGATGGTAACCTGCTGCATCAAACATGTTCATCATTCTCCACTGCTATTGTGATGAAATCTATACTGAAGCATGGCATATAAGGCCAACCTTACCATCATTATCCCTTGTAGTTCTTCCTCACACCTCATGCATCTGCTTGCTTCTATTCTTGAGTGATACAAATCTATTTGCCCCAAAATTGACTAAAATTTCTCAGGAAGCTGGTCTCAGGTGACAGTATAGAGACACTCAACATGCATTACATAGTGCATATACTCACTCCTGTTTATTTATTTTTCCTCAAGCTTCTATTCTCTGCCTAACACTGATTGGGAATGAATAAAGCAAAGTTTCTTTAGGAAAAATTCACAGTATAGTAGGACAGAGAGCTGAATAAATAAATAATTATAATTTAAATGTGACAAAAAAAAAACAGGCATCTGATGTGCTTGGGGAGTGTAGAAGTCACTGAATTGCCCAGAAAGAAGTCAGGAAAGCTTCACAAGAAGCGTATCAGTAATAGTAGAGAGCATACTGAGCATAGCTTTTACTTAGCACTGTATTTTCTGAGTGTTATCAGATTAACAAAACAACCCCATGAGATTAATGTTATCAGGAAACCACAAATATAATGTTTGAGCACTTGGGTCAGAATTTAGTTCAAAACCAGTTTCTGTTATTTACAAGGTTTGTAGCTTGGACAAGTTATTTCACTCTTAAGACATTTTAATTAACTTTAAAATGGAGATGATATAATCACCTTGAGTTCCATCCATTTTTGTCCTGAAGGACACATTGTCATTGTAAATTGTTGAGTAGTGCTACATTAAATATATCTCAAACTCTTTTTTTTTAACCGAGTTATCTAGTAAAAGACAACCAGTTCAAGTGTTCCTTCTGAATCTGAATGAACAGCAGACCTATGGTTGCATATTTGAAAGAGTGTCTCAAAGTAGAAATCAAAAAGGAAAGGAGAGAAAGAAGAAAAGTTGTTGTTGACTGGGAACTGAAATCTGAACAACAGTGCTTCCTGCCCAGAAAAATATATGCTGAAGCCAAGCCAGCTCATGTAGGTGGTACACACCTGGTGAGAAAGCAGCAGCAATTTGCACTGTGCCCTAGGCTGGCAGGGTTGTTGGAGTGGGGGCTGTCTCCGGGAGTGAAGACCAACTCCCTCTCCTCCCTTTAACAGGGCTGCTGCTGGGATTTACCTTGAATGCAAAACAATTTCCTATTTCAACACTGCATTGGGCTTCTCCCAACTACACTGACTCCCTGTAATAAGAGTTGGAAGGATGCATCAAAGAAATAGCAGAGCCCAGATCCATTCAGCACACTTTAATTGCTCCAAAGGAACAGTTATGGTGTGTTTACACAAAAGACCCTAATTATCAGTTAACCCACTAAAACAAGTTTCAAAGGGCCCACAAAGACCTATTAACCAAATGTGTAATCTGTAATTACAAATCATCCATTGGGCAATCAATAAATATCTTAAGCTGTTGGTATGCTTCTGGATTCTGCTTTGAAGCCTTCTGTTTTTATCATCACATTGGGTTCACTTTGTGTTGCTTGCGATGTGTTCTGTTTGCATGTACACTGTTGACTGGGCACCCCCCTGCCTCCAGGATATTGGTTTGGCCCTCGTTCCCCCTGCCTCTGGGACATTTGGTTTAGTCTGCGCTGGTTCCTGCTTTTTCCTTCTCCCTGCCAACTATCCTACATATTTCCTTTGTTCCTGACTCTTCCACCTCAGGAGGGAGGTAGCAGGGAGATGCAGGACAGAATGGTGATTAGAGATTAGATTGTTGTTGAACTGCATCCCTGGTCCTGAATAAAAATTGAACTGCATTCTTAGCTCAGCCATGAGTCCCTGGTCATCTCTGTCTCCCGCCCGCGCAGCTAATCCCACATTAAGCTATTACTTGAAAGTTTATGTACTTCCATGGGAGGTTTTCTTTCCTGAGGTCTTTTATGCTTGTTTTTATATTGAAATATAAATAAAAGTTTATCATGGTTATAAACTAAGAGCTATAATGGAACTCACAAATCAAAATGAAATATCTGAACTTCTTCTTCTAGCGTTTGCCCTTCTTCTGTAGCCAGTCAACAGCGTCAGGTTGAGCCTGATGTAAAGTTTTGAGACCTCCTTTGAATCTGGAGAGGTGGCAGTCGTTGACTATGTGAGTCATAGTCTGTCTGTAGCCGCAGGGGCAGTTCGGGTCATCTCTGGCTCCCCAGTGATGGAACATAGCGGTGCACCGGCCATGGCCTGTTCAATAGCGATTGAGGAGAGCCCAATCATAACGTGCTAGGTCAAAGCCGGGTTGACGCTTGCAGGGGTCTGTGATGAGGTGTTTGTTCTTTACCTCAGCTGACTGCCAACTCTTTTTCCAAGAGTCTGGAACAGAGAAATTCAGTGTAGGCGTAGGGGACCAGATTGGATGACGAGGCATCAAGCGTTGGACTCTAATGAGTTGAGACTAGTCTTGGGGTGGTGGCACAACTGGCAAATCACATGTAATAGGAGAATAGTCTTGAACTGTATAAAGGGCAGTAGATTTGGGCTTTGAAAATTGAATTTCAGCATACATTAATGAAATGCTAATCTTAACTCAAGAACTAGAGACTTTCTTTGTGTGTCAGCCATAAAATCAGCAAATGGAACCAAGACATGAGAGCTCTGTGGGTGATAGAGGTCACATACTCATATTCCTGCTAATATTTAGTCCTACACCCCTGCCCTATAACATTCAGCTAGGTGTATAGAATCACACTGACAAAGTCTGTGTGACAAAGTTTGACAAAGTCAAACAAACAAACAAACAAAAAAACAAATAAAATGGTATTTATAGGGAAATTGTGAGGATGTGGTAGAGCCTGGCAGGACTTGAGGGGTGCGTCTATCCTGTCAGTCTCTCTCTACCGAGAGGCTGAGCAAGGGGGACACAAGGACCCTAAAGGTTTGCTTCGTCTTACCAGACTTCCTGTCTCACAAAGAACCCTGCATTTTTCTGCCTCCAGGAGCCTAGCATTCCTTAAAACATTAAGCCAGCTCCCCCTGCTCCACCCTGCATTCCTGGATACTATGGCCCATCCTTTTATTATCTACATATCAATCTTCTGCTTTGTCTAACAAATGACTTAAAGCCTCTGTTGGTATGCATGAGACTCCTTCTGTTTCATCTGGTTTAAATCCCCCCTGCTTAACACTATTCTATTTACATAACCACTTCATTCTATTTACATAACCACTGTTAACAAGTATCACCCTCTCTCCAGAGCATTGGTGGTTCAGTGATAGGATTCTCGCCTGCTCTGCCCCCTCCTTGTCACAATCTGATTTTCACCAGTCACTTTTCTCTCCACCCTCTCTATGTCACATCCTGTTTCCACCCTACTTGGCAAGTATATATAAAGACAGCATTGTGAGTTTTAGGGTACTTGAGTTTAGCTTAGCTGGTCTTAGATTGTGCTGCGTCCTGCATGAATAAAGAGATACTGCCTACAGCTCAACCATGAGTCCCTGGTCGTCTGTTACCCGCCCGTGAAGCCAGCCCGGCGAAAACGATATAACCCATCGAAAACAACAGGCCTCCACCCTATTAATCCTACCAGTTAAACCCTAGCAACAGTTGCTAAGGAAGTTAATACCTTTTTTACCTTTATCCCCCCCTTTCCTAACATGTATGGTATTGTCAAACCACTTCCATTTCTGACTTGTCTCTTTCCTTTTCCTGCGGGCAGACTGGGAGGCTGACGCCTGCCATTGCAGTTTGCTCCACATGGCTTAACCAGGTGTGCTACCGCCCAACTCTGGGACACTCGGATGAATAAAGATTTGAATTGCCTTGCCGCCACAAGCTTGGTTCCTGGGTCATCTCTCTCTCATGTTGCTAGCCCAACAGGTATTCAGGAGGGTGGGAGTGACTTTATCAGTCGAAGATTTCTCTTATAAAGGTTGATATTTCAAATTAAGTCTAGAGGGAAACTATAGGAGTGTTCACTTAAAAGGATGACATAATATATATGTATATATACATATATATATGTATATATACATATATATGTATTTAAATAAACTATAGATGAAAAGACTGAATAGACACAAAGAACATTTCATTTTCCTAGAGAAAAAAGGTCACATGTATTATGTAACTGCAGAAAGTTTGGCGAAACTATCAACTTCTGTCACCGTGAAGACATAGAGGATACTAAGTTCATTAGTAACTATAGCTAAGAACAATTCCAGAGGGAATATTTAGTTTTATTTTTCAGTTTTATTTTTTTAACTGATTGAATAATGATTTAGGATACTATAAGATTTAAAGAGTATAGTTTTTAATCTTTATATGTGTGTATACAATTCACCACATCCACCATCAAGGTTCCTGTACCATCTCATTGAATCAAGCCTTCCTCCTGATCCCTTCTGCCACCACCCATAACTTACACCACAGTTTCCACAGAGCCTGTGGCAATTTGGTTATTATTATTATTTATAGCAAGTTCATTTGCTATAGTTATCTTCATTCACCACAGATGAGTGAAACTATCCAGTAGTTGCCTGTCATTCTGTGTATCATTTAGTGTAATCATCTCCAGTTTCATCCATTCTGTCATGAACAAAAATGGTCTTTTTTAAAACAGTGTTCTAGTGAGTATATACCTCATAATGTCTTTTTTAATCTCTCTTTTTAAAATATTTATTTATTATTGGTTACAAACAGAGAAAAAAATGAGAGTGGAGGGGAATATAGAGAGGGAAATATACACCAGCAGACCTGCTTCACTACTCATGAAGCTTCTTCCTGCAGGTGGGGACCAAGGGCTTGAACCCTCATATTTGCACATTGTACTGTGTAAAATTATCTAGGTGTGCCACCAACTGCTGCCATCACCACCCACAACCCCATAACATCTTTATTTATTTATATGTAAATGGATAGTTAGATTACATCCATATTTTGGCTGTTGTGAATAGTCAATTTTGAAAAAAAGGGGCTCATGTACCTTTTTATTTAGTGTCTATGTGTACTTTGCATAGATTGCCTAGGAATGGAATCACAGGATCATAAGTTTTGTCATCACCCTTTTTTTTAGAACTCATTTCAAAAAAATATTTTAAGTAGCAGCTTATCACATGAAGCTGGCTATGATGACATAATAAAAGAAAGTTTGCTCTATCTGTAGAATTTAGAGAAAGCATCAAACAAATTTTACAACCAGGAAAAATATTCTTTTTTTTTCCTTCAGAGTTATCCCTGGGGTTTGATGCCTGCACCATGAATCTGATACTCTTAGTGGCCATTTTTTCCTTCCTTCCTTTCTTTTCTTTTCTTTTTTTTTTTTGAGAGGGAGAGAAAGTCACCTGAAGACCTGCTTCACTGCTTGCTTGAAAAGCAACCCATCTGCAGATGGAGAGCCCTAGGCTGGAACTGAGACCCTTGTGCTAGTCCCTATATGCAGGCATTTGAAGATGGTTGGTGGTTCACCTCATTAAGCACATGTATTACAATGCACAAGGACATATGTTTGAGCCCCCGGTCCCCACCTTCAGGGGAAAAGCTTTATGAATGGTGAAGTAGGGCTGCAGGTGTCTCTCTGTATCTCTCCCTCTCTATCACACCCTTCCTTATTGATTTATGGCTGTCTCTATCCAATAAATAAAGATAATAAAAAATTTTTTAAAAAAGAAATGCAGAAATAACAAATGAGACTCTGGAAGAAAACACTAATTATCTCCGGGTTATTAGAGAGTTGAAAGCTGAAATAGCTGAGCTAAGAACACAATTAGCTGAACTAGTTAAAATAGAGGTAAAACAGGATAACAAAATAGATGAACTACAGCAAACAGTAGAGGAGAGAGAGAATAGAGTAAATTAGGCTGAAACAGAATTAGCAACAATGAGGATGAATTAGAGACAACTAATAAAAAGTAAGAGATCTCAAAAAGACCTTAAAAGATACTAAAAACAACAACACAGACATATGGGATGATTTCATAAGAAATAATATACACATTATTGGCTTACCAGAGGAAGAAAGAGGGGAAGAAATCATTCTTCAGGACACAATAGCTGACAGCTTCTATAATCTAGACAACATAGAAGACATAAAGGTTCAAGAAGCCCAGAGGGTCCCAAACAATTAACCCAGACTTAAAGACACCAAGACACATCATATTTAGAATGGAAAGAAATAAGGATCCTGAAGGCTGCAAGAGAAAAACAAAGAGTAACCTACAGAGGAAAACACATAAGATTAGCAACATACTTCTCCACATAAACACTATAAGCCAAAAGAGAATGGCAAGATATCTACCAAGTGCTCAATGAGAAAGGCTTTCAACCAAGACTACTGTATCATGTTAGACAGTCATTCAGACCAGATGGAGGCATAAAAACCTTCTCAGACAAGCAACATTTGACTCAACTATCACCAAGCCTGCCCTGAAAGAAGTTCTGAAAGGTCTCCAATAAACAGACCACCAAAAATATGCCATCTACCAGAACACTCTAAAAATCTACAAGAATGGCGTTAAAATATCTTCAATCTTTGATATCAATATATGACAATGGCCTGAATTCACCTATTAAATGGCACAAAATAGGAAGATGGATCAGAAAACATAATCCAAGAATATGCTGTCTGCAGGAAACCCACCTAACTCAACAACATAAACACAGACTCAAAGTGAAAGGATGGAAAACTATCATACAATCCAATGGCCCACAAAAAAGGGCAGGAACAGCTATTCTCATGTCTGACACTATAGACTTTAAAATAAATAAAATTTAAAAAGACAGGGATGGACACCACTTAATGCGCAGAGGATTGGTCAATCAAGAGGACTTAACAATTATTAACATCTGTTGGTTCCCTGAAGATGGTGGACTGAGAAGCTGCTAGTGGCTTGACCTCTGACCAAATCTTCTGGAAATGGTATGATTTTCTGCCTTTAGTAGGCCAGTCAATAAAGGGTCCTAGCGGTAACACCAAGGAGGTGACTATAACTTAATTTGGGTTAAGAAATAGAGTAGAAAAAAAAAGGAAAATAATTTTTTTCCTTTTAATTATTAAGCACACCCCCTCCCCCTCTGCCCCCATAACCAGTCCCTGGGGACCAGCTCCTAGCAGGCTCCCCTGCTGAGCTTCTGTCTTTACAAAATTCCTATCCCACTAGGGAGTATCATTCATTCTAAGTCTATACCCTTCTGAAACCTCTGGCCTTTTTTCTTTCTAAGTAGCCAACACCCCCACCTCACCCCGCATAGCTAATTAAATAATTAAAAATAAATAAATAAATAAATAACTCTTTCCTTTCACTGCTATTTTATGACTGTTCTTTTTCTTATCTTTTTTGCTTTTCTCTCCTTTTTTCTTCTTTTTCTCTTTCTTGACATCCTTTCTTCCTTAATCCTACAGCTTCCAAAGCCACAGGCCCCATCCCCAAGACCACCAAACACTGTGCTTTTTTAAATTCACTGATACACATTTGGGAATTATTTGGGGGAAGAATTCTGACTCAGTGTGGACTTTCACTGCAAGTGTCTCGGCTCAACTTCCCTTCCTCCTTTAGCCACCCCTAGAATATACAGTGGATAGTTGATTTGCATAACTATCTATTTCAGCTATCCTTATCTAGTCCTGAGGTTTTTTTTTTTTTCTTAACAATCAGCTGCCTCTGATCACGAGGTTTGAGGTAATCTGGGACAGGTTTTTTTTTTTTACCCTGCTCTATTTTAATATTAATATTATATAAAGGCATATATCTTCCCCCTCCTTTAGGTTGATCAGACTTAACATTTAGAGTATCTTTAATTGCTAGGGTAGTGGGCATCTTATCTATTGTGGGAGGAACTTGTCTCCTTACTCCTACCTCATCTACAGACTCTCCCTCCTCCTCCTAGCTAATTAAAAAAAATTAAATAAAAAATAAAGTAATAAAAAAAAACCCTTTCCTTTCACTGCTCTTTAATTACAGCTCTTTTTCTTATCATTTCCCTTTTCTCTCACTTGTCTCTTTTTATTCTTTTTTTTTAAATCTTGTCATACACTTCTTCCTTCCTTCTTCTTTGCCTTTCTGAATTCGTGAATTATTTTGGGGAAGAAAACTGACTCAGAGTGGACTCACTATGTGTGTATCTCTGCTCTAGTTCCCTTTCCCCACTTGTTACCCCTAAAATATACAGTGGATAGTAAATTTGCATAACTGTCTATTCTTGCTATCCCTTCTTTCTTTTCTCTTTCTTCTTCACTGGGATTTGGTTATTATTTTTTCACGGACTGGAGAAATTGTTTGGCTAACTGGTAGTAATTAAACTGCTTCAATACTTTCTTCAGTTGCTACTGTAATTCCTGAGGTTGGTGAGTGCAATTGTCATAAAGGTATTTAGTACAGTGTTGCTTGTACTCAAGACACAACAGCTGAGGAACAACCGAGCATAAAAAAAAGAAACACATAAATCAAAAAAATGGGTAGATCAAAAACAAAAAACTGCTACCAATGAATGAAGACAGGAGCCCAGAAGAAACTACAAATCAGCCAGAAGTAACCATAGATAAGAAAAGTATGCAAGCAATAATAAACTTATTAATCACAGAAATGAAAACAACATTGGAGGAAAGGAATGGCAGTATTAGGGAAACAACACTTGAGACCCCCAAGGAAAATACTGATTATCTTGAGGCAATTAGAGAACTGAAAGCTGAAATAGCTGTAATGAAGAAAGAAGCTGAGGCAAGGGAAAGCAGACTAACAGAAGCAGAAAACAGAATTAGTCAGACAGAGGATGAGTTAGAGAAAACTAAGAAAGAGGTGAAAGAGCTTAAAATGAGATAGAGAGACACTGAAAACAACAACAGAGACATATGGGATTATTACAAAAGAAGTAACATTTGTATAATTTGCCTGCCAGAGGAAGAAAGAGAGGAAGGGGAAGCAAACATTCTAGAGGAAATAATAGAAGAAAACTTCCCAGACCTGAATAACAGAAAGGACATCAAGATTCAAGAGGCCCAGAGAGTACCAAACAGAATCAACCCAGACCTGAAGACACCAAGACACATCATAGTCACAATGAGAAGAAGTAAGGATAAAGAAAGGATCGTAAAGGCTGCAAGAGAGAAACAAAAACTCACATAAAAGGGAAAACCCATAAGATTATCTGCAGACTTCTCCACTCAAACTCTAAAAGCCAGAAGGGAGTGGCAAGATATCTATCGGGCCCTGAATGAAAAAAGGTTTCAACCAAGGATAATATATCCTGCTAGACTTTCATTCAAACTAGATGGAGAGAGCAAAACCTTCTTAGACAAACAACAGTTAAAGGAGGCAACCATCACCAAGCTGGCCCTGAAAGAGGTTCTAAAATACCTCTTATAAACAAGAACATCACTATAATATTGGCAATATATCAGAGCAAACAAAAAAAAATTTTTTTGAAAATGGCACTACAATACATTAAATCCATAATATCAATAAATGTCAATGGCTTAAACTCACCCATTAAAAGGCACAGAGTTGGGGGATGGATCAGAAAACATAATCCAACCATATGCTGCTTACAAGAATTCCATCTGTTACAAGAAGATAAACACAGACTGAAAGTGAAAGGATGGAAAACTATCATACAGGCTAATGGACCACAAAAAAGGGCAGGAACAGCCATTCTCATCTCAGACATGATAGATTATAAATTAAAATAATAAAAGATAGGCAAGGACATTACATAATGATTAGAGGATCAATCAGCCAAGAAAACTTAACAATCATTAACATCTATGCACCCAATGAGGGACCATCTAAATACATTAAGCACTTACTGAAAGAATTTCAAAAATACATCAATAGTAATACAGTAATAGTGGGAGACTTCAATACCCAACTCTCACACTTAGACAGATCAACAAAGCAGAGAAACAACAAAGATACAAGAGAATTGAATGAAGAGATTGATAGACTAGACCTCTTGGAAAATTTCAGAGTCCTTCACCCCAAAAAACTGGAATACACCTTCTTTTCAAATCCACATAAAACATACTCAAGGATAGACCACATGTTAGGCCACAAAGACAGCATCAATAAATTCAAGAACATTGAAATCATCCCAAGTATCTTCTCAGACCACAGTGGAGTAAAAGTAACATTTAACAACAAACAGAAAATTATTAAAAGTCACAGAATTTGGAAACTAAACAACATACTCCTTAAGAACCACTGGGTCAGAGATTCACTCAAGCAGGAAATTCAAATGTTCCTGGAAACAAATGAAAATGAAGACACAACGTATCAAAATATTTGGGACACAAGTAAGCAGTACTGAGAGGGAAACTTATAGCCATACAATCACAGATTAAGCACAAAGAAGAAGCTCAAATGAACAACCTTACTGCACACCTCAAGGTCTTAGAGGAAGAGGAACAAAGGAACCCTAAAGCAACCAGAAGGAAAGAAATCACTAAAGTAAGAGCAGAAATAAACACCATCGAAAATAAAAGAACCATACAAAAGATCAATGAAGCCAAATGTTGGTTCTTCGAAAGATTAAACAAAATTGACAAACCCCTAGCCAGACTCACCAAACAAAAAAGAGAAAAGACGCAAATTAATAGAATTGTAAATGATGGAGGAGCTATCACAACAGACAACAGAGAAATCCAGAGAATCCTGCGAAACTTCTATAAAGAACTATATGCCACCAAGCTAGAGAATCTGGAAGAAAAGGAACAATTCCTAGAAGCATATGGCCTTCCAAAACTGAACCAAGAAGAACTACAAAATCTAAATGCACCAATCACAGACAAAGAAATTGAAACCGTTATTAAGAACCTCCCCAACAACAAAAGTCCTGGACCAGATGGCTTCACAAATGAATTCTACAAAACTTTCAGGAAACAGTTAGTGCCCATACTTCTTAAGCTTTTTCTTAAGATTGAAGAAACAGGAATACTCCCTTCCACCTTCTAAGAAGCCACCATCACCCTGATACCAAAAACTGATAGGGACAGAACAAAAAAGGAAAACTACAGACCAATATCTCTGATGAACAGATATGCCAAAAAATTAAACAATATCTTGGCCAACTGGATACAGCAACACATCAAAAAGATTGTTCATCATGACCAAGTGGGATTCATCCCAGGAATGCAAGGCTGGTTCAACATCCATAAATCAATCAATGTAATTCACCACATCAATAAAAGCAAAGCCAAAAACCACATGATTATCTCAATAGATGCAGAGAAAGCCTTTGACAAAATCCAACACCCATTCATGCTCAAAACTCTACAAAAAATGGGAATAGATGGGAAATTCCTCAAGACAATGGAGTCTATATATAGCAAACCTACAGCCAACATCATACTCAATGGACAGAAGCTGAAAGCACTCCCCCTCAGATTGGGGACTAGACAGGGCTGTCCACTGTCACCATTACTTTTCAACATAGTATTGGTAGTTCTTGCCATAGCAATCAGGCAAGAGAAAAAAGTCAAAGGGATACAGATTGGAAGGGAAGAAGTCAAGCTCTCACTATTTGCAGATGATATGATAGTATACATAGAAAGACCTAAAGAATCCAGTAGAAAATTACTGGAAGTTATTAGGCAATATAGCAAGGTATCAGGCTACAAAATCAATGTACAAAAATCAGTGGCATTTCTTTATGCAAACACTAAATCTGAAGAAGAAGACATCCAGAAATCACTCCCATTTACTGTTTCAGCAAAATCAATCAAATACCTAGGAATAAAGTTGACCAAAGAAGTGAAAGACTTGTATACTGAAAACTATGAGTCTCTACTCAAGGAAATAGAAACTGATACCAAGAAATGGAAAGATATCCCATGCTCATGGATTGGAAGAATAAATATCATCAAAATGAATATTCTCCCCAGAGCCATATACAAATTTAATGCAATACCCATCAAAGTTCCACCAAGCTTCTTTAAGAGAATAGAACAAACACTACAATCATTTATCTGGAACCTGCAAACACCTAGAATTGCCAAAACCATATTAAGGAAAAGAAACAGAAATGGAGGCATCACACTCCCAGACCTTAAACAATATTATAAACCCATCATCATCAAAACAGCATGGTACTGGAACAAAAATAGGCATACAGACCAGTGGAACAGAATTGAAAGCCCAGAAGTAAATCCCAACACCTATGGGCATCTAATCTTTGATAAGGGGGTCCAAAGGATTAAATGGAAAAAGGAGGCTCTCTTCAATAAATGGTGCTGGGAAAACTGGGTTGTAACATGCAGAAGAATGAAACTGAACCACTTTATCTCACCAGAAACAAAAATCAACTCCAAATGGATCAAAGACCTAGATGTCAGACCAGAAACAATCAAATACTTAGAAGAAAACATTGGTAAAACACTTTCCCACATACACCTCAAGGACATCTTTGATGAATCAAACCCAATTGCAAGGAAGACTAAAGCAGAAACAAACCAATGGGACTACATCAAATTGAAAAGCTTCTGCACATCCAAAGAAACTATTAAACAAAGAGATCCCTCACAGAATGGGAGAAGATCTTCACATGCCATACATCAGACAAGAAACTAATCACCAAAATATAGAAAGAGCTCAGCAAACTTAGTACCAAAAAAGCAAATGACCCCATCCAAAATTTGCCAGAGGATATGAACAGAACATTCACTACAGAGGGGATCCAAAAGGCTAACAAACATATGAAAAACTGCTCTAGGTCACTGATTGTCAGAGAAATGCAAATTAAGACAACACTAAGATACCACCTCACTCCTGTAAGAATGGCATACATCAAAAAGGACAGCAGCAACAAATGCTGGAGAGGTTGTGGGGGCAGAGGAACCCTTTTACATTGCTGGTGGGAATGTAAATTGGTACAGCCTCTTTGGGGAGCAGTCTGGAACACTCTTAGAAGGCTAGACATGGACCTTCCATATGATCCAATAATTCCTCTCCTGGGGTTATACCCCAAGGACTCCATAACACCCAACCAAAAAGAAGTCTGTACTCCTATGTTCATAGCAGCACAGTTCTTTTTTTTTATGTTTAATAGGATTAATTTTTTTATTTAAAGAATTGAAGATTATTTTATTTTATTTTTTTATTTTTTTATTTTATTTATTTATTTTTTTATTTAAGAAAGGATTAATTAACAAAACCATAGGGTAGGAGGGGTACAACTCCACACAATTCCCACCGCCCAATCTCCACATCCCACCCCCTCCCCCGATAGCTTTCCCATTCTCTATCCCTCTGGGAGCATGGACCCAGGGTCATTGTGGGTTGCAGAAGGTAGAAGGTCTGGCTTCTGTAATTGCTTCCCCGCTGAACATGGGCATTGACTGGTCGGTCCATTAATCACTGAACTAATTAAAATCCAGAAGTTCTTGAAGCAACATTGAAGGTTCAACATACCAACCGATAGTGTTACAGCTCCAATTGGGCCAAAAACTGAGACTGAGAACAGATGGGTTCAGTGGGTTTGTACTCAAATCTAAAGAACCGCCTGGTAGGCTCTTTTCAATATATAGGCTGTGTATTTGATATGCAGACTCTCTCAAAAGCCTAGACCAAGTAGATCAGAAGCAACGAATAGCACAGCTATATACAAGATACTGGGTACTGTACAGCAAACCCTAACAAAAGGACTTTTCAAAGTTAACCCAATTACCAAATAGTGTGATGATAACATTAACTATTGATTGTCTTTTTGAACCCTAAGACAGCAGGAACCTCACATCTCCACTATAGAGCCTCTACTTCCCCCAGTCCTGGAACCCTTTGACAGGGCCCACTTTCCCGTATGCCTCTCCCAATCCATATCAAATAATATTGCATCTGCCAATCACAATCTAACCAACACAATGATTGACACCTCAACATGTTTCACTTCAGACTGTGTCCAGAGTCTTCACGTGTGGAATGACAACCCTTCAGCTTCACTACTCGGGTGAGACCTTTCCTTTCATAGTATACTCTAATTCCATCTCAGGTGGTTCACTTTCTAACAAAGTCCCAAAACCTAGATATACACCAGTTTCTGTGAGAGAGAGCCTATGTTCACACGTATCCGTAAACTACTGCAAAATATATACCTGAAAGCAGAAGTACACTAGAGTTTGCAATGAGTACCCCCCTAACACTTCCTCTCTACAATTCCCAGCTTTGGGTCCATGATTGCTCAACAATTTGTTTGGCTTTGTATGTTAACTCTCTTTTCAATCACCAGGTTCCAGATGCCATCAGGATGCCGGCCAGGCTTCCCTGGATTGAAGACCCCACCAATTTGTCCTGGAGCTCAGCTTCCCCAGAGACATACCCTACTAGGGAAAGAGAGAGGCAGACTGGGAGTATGGACCGACCAGTCAACGCCCATGTTCAGCGGGCAAGCAATTACAGAAGCCAGACCTTCTATCTTCTGCAACCCACAACGACCCTGGGTCCATGCTCCCGGAGGGATAGAGAATGGGAAAGCTATCAGGGGAGGGGGTGGGATACGGAGATTGGGTGGTGGGAATTGTGTACTGGTGATTGGGTGGTGGGAACTGTACCCCTCCTACCCTATGGTTTTGTTAATTAATCCTTTCTTAAATAAAAAAAAACAATTATTAACATCTATGCACCCAATGAGATGCCATCTAAATATACATCAAACAACTACTGAAAGAGGTACAGCAATATATTAACAGCAACACAGTCATAGTAGGGGACTTCAATACCCCACTCTTTCAGCTTGACAGATCATTCAGGCAGAAAAATCAATAAAGAAACAAAGGAGCTAAATTAGGAGATAGATAAACTAGAAATATTGGACATATTGGACATTGAAATGGTTATCAAAAGCCTTACCAAGAATAAAAGACCTGGAACAGATGGTTTTACAAATGAATTCTACAAAACCTTTAAGGAAGAGTTAATACCTCTACTTTTAAAAGTCCTCCAGAAGATTGAAGACACTGGACTACAACCTTCCCTTCCAACTTCTATGAAGCCAACATCACTCTGATACCAAAAGCAAGAGGGACACAACAAAAAAGGAAAACTACAGTCCAATATCTCTGATGAACACATACGCTAAAATATTGAACAAGATTCTAGCCAACTAGATATAGCAGTATATTAAAATGATTGTTTATAATGACCAAGTGGGGTTTATCCTAGATATGCAAGATTGGCTTAGTATATGTAATTCAATCAATGTGATCCACCACATCAATAAAAGCAAGACCAAAAACCATATGGTCATATCAATAGATGCAGAGAAAGCCTTTGACAAATTACAATAGCCTTATGATCAAAATGCTACAAAAATGTGAATAGAAGGAAAATTCCTGTAGATAATGGAGTCTATACATAGACTCCAAACCTACAGCCAACATCATACTCAATGGTAAAAACTGGAAGCATTTCCCCTCAGATCAGGTACTAGACAGGGCTGCCCACTATCACCATTCCTATTCAACATAGTGTTGGAAGTTCTTGCCATGGCAATCAGGGAAGAGCAAGGAATTAAAGGCACACAGATTGGAAGAGAAGAAGTCAAACTCTCCCTATTTCTGGATGACATGATAGTATACATAGAAAAAAATAATCCAGCAAGAAGCTTTTGGAAATCATCCAGCAATACAGTAAACTGTCAGGCTACAAAATTAACATACAAAAGTCAGTGGCATTCCTTTATGCAAACACTAAATTAGAAGATGGTGAAATCCAGAAATCAATTCCTTTTACTATAACAACAAAAGTAATAAAATATCTAGGGGTCAACCTAACCAAAGAAGTGAAAGACTTGTATACTGAAAATTATGAGTCACTACTCAAGGAAATTGAAAAAGACACAAAGAAGTGGAAAGATATTCCATGTTCATGGGTTGGAAGAATTGACATCATCAAAATGAATATACTACCCAGAGCCATATACAAATTTAATGCTATCCCCATCAAGATCCCAACCACATTTTTTAGGAGAATAAAACAAATGCTACAAATGTTTCTCTCTAACCAGAAAAGACCTAGAATTGCCAAAACAATCTTGAGAAGAAAGAACAGAACTGGAGTCATCACACTCCCAAATCTCAAATTGTATTATAGGGCTCTTGTCATCAAAACTGCTTGGTACTGCAACATGAATAGACACAATGACCAGTGGAATAGAATTGAGAGCCCAGAAGTCAGCCCCCATACCTATGAATATCTAATCTTTGACAAAGGTTCCCAGACTATTAAATGGGGAAAGCAGAGTCTCTTCAACAAATGGTGTTGGGAAAAATGGGTTGAAACATGCAGAAGAATGAAACTGAACCACTATATTTCACCCAATACAAAAATAAATTCCAAGTGGATCAAGGACCTGGATGTTAGACTAGAAACTAACAGGTACTTAGAGGAAAATATTGGCAGAACTATTTTCCACATAAATTTTAAAGACATCTTCAATGAAATGAATCCAATTACAAAGAAGACTAAGGTAAACATAAACCTATGGGATTACATCAAATTAAAATCTTCTGCACAGCAAAAAACAAACAAACAATGAAAAAACACTACTGAAACCAAGTGACCCCTCACAGAATGGGAGAAGATCTTTACATTTCATACATCAGACAAGAGGCTAATAACCAAAATATATAAAGAGCTTGCTAAACTCAACAACAAAAAAGTGACCCCATTCAAAAATGGGGAGACAATATGGATGGAATATTTACCACAGAAAAGATCCAAAAGGCCTAAAAATACATGAAAAAAATGCTCCAAGTCTCTGATGTCTGAGAAATGCAAATAAAGATAACAGTGAGATACCACTTCACTCCTGTGAGAATGTCATACATCAGAAAAGGTAACAGCAGCAAATGCTGGAGAGTTTGTGGAATCAAAGGAACCCTCCTGCACTCTTGGTGGGAACCAGAGGCTCCAACCTCTTTGGAGAACAGTCTAGAGAACTCTCAGAAGGCTAGAAATGGACCTACCCTATGATCCTGCAGTTCCTCTTCTCAGGATATATCCTAAGGAACCCAACACACCCATTCAAAAAGATTTGTGTATACCTATGTTCATAGTAGCCCAATTTGTAATAGCCAAAACCTGGAAGCAACCCAGGTGTCCAACAACAGATGAGTGGTTGAGCACGTTATGGTATATATACACAATGGAATACTACTCAGGTATTAAAACAGTGATTTCATCATTTCCACTTCATCTTGGGTGGAGCTTGAAAAAATAATGTTAAGTGAAATAAGTCAGAAACAGAAGGATGAATATGGGATGATCTCACTCTCAGGCAAAAGTTGAAAAACAAGATCAGAAGACAAAACACTAGTAGAACCTAAACTGGAGTTGCTGTATTGTACCAAAGTAAAAGACTCTGGGGTGTGTGGGGTGGAGAATACATGTCCTGGGAAAGCATGACAGAGAACCTAGTGGGGGTTGTATTGTTATGTGGAAAACTGAGACATGTTATGCATGTACAAACTATTGTATTTACTGTGGAATGTAAAACATTAACCCCACAATAAAGAAAATAAATAAATAAACAAATAAGTAAGTAAGTAATAAAGAATCATGTTATGTGAGATAAATAAGAAACAAAAGGATGAATATGGGTTGATCTCACTCATAGACAGAAGTTGAAAAACAAGATCAGAAGGGAAAACACTAAGCAGAACTTGGACTGGAGTTGGTGTATTGCACCAAAGTAAAAGAGTGTGGGTGGAGGAGCAAGCTTAGGTTCTGGAACATGATGGCAGAGGATGATGACCTAGTGAGGGTTGTATTGTTATGTGGAAAACTGGGAAGTGTTATGCATGTACAAACTACTGAATTTTTTACTGTTGACTGTAAAACATTAATCTCCCAGTTAAAAAGTTTTTTTAAAGTACCCCATTAAAAGTAAACAAATAAATAAGTACATTAAACACACAAAAAAGAATGAAATAAAATAAAATATATTTGTTAAGATTCCAGGGGAGATATATCAGGTTGTGTCCCAGATCCACACAGCTGGACAAGAAAGAAGAAAATAAAGAGAGAAAGAAAGAAAGAGAAAGAAAGAAAGGAAGAAAGAACCTATTTTCAGGGCTAGAAAACAAAGTGAAAAATTTTTTTCCCTGTAAGCAGACTTCAGAGAAACTCATCCAGCAGAACAATGTATGCAAGAAAGTGCTGAGAAAAAAAGACCAAGAAAGAAATATTCACAGGGGTGCTGAGGACTCTTCAGCACATACATTCTGCACTGGCCTTTAGAAGAATCTATATTCTAGTGACTGGTGTATAGTAGATATGTAAGGGATATTTTTTAAATGAATTTGTATACTAGTGACTTATATTAATTGTGAAAAACAAATGGGAATACATCAGTTCTTACAAAGACCCAGTTGCAGGGGCCTGGCAGTAGCACAGCGGATTACACGCACGTAGTGCAAAGCACAAGGATCCCTGCTCCCCACTCGCAAGGGGTCGTTTTACAAGTGGTGAAGTCCGTCTGCAGGTGTCTATCTTTCTCTCCCTGTCTGTCTTTCCTTTCTCTCTCGATTTCTCTCTGTCCTATCCAACAACAACGACAGTAATGGCAACAACAACAGTAATAACCCTGGAGGCAATAAGGAATTAAAAAAAAAAAAACAGTGGCAATAAGCTCATTGAAATAAGCTGGAGGGAGTCTGGTGGTAGCCTAGCAGGTTAAGCGCCCGTGGCACTAAGAGCAAAGACCAGTGTTAAGGATCCGGATTAGAGCCCCTGGCTCCCCACCTTCTGGGGCGTCGCTTCAGAAGCGGTGAAACAGGCCTGCAGGTGTCTTTCTCTCCCCCTGTCTGTCTTTCCCTCCTCTCTCGATTTCTCTCTGTCCTAACCAACAGCGATGACATCAATAACAACAATAATAACTACAACAATAAAAAACAACAAGGGTTAACAAAAGGAAATAAATATTTTAAATAGATTGTGAAATAAGCTGTAGAGGGTTGTGGGGTAGTGGCACATCGGGTTAAGTGCACATAGTATGAACTAAGTTGGACCAATGCGTCATATGTATGTGTGTATGTGTGTGTACATGTATATATACATATGAGTACAGAAATATATGAGCATATATGTATATACTATACATTGACTTATTTCACAACTTCCCACATGCTGGAGTAAAGCTCTGGCTTTCTCATTTGTAAGTCAATAAGTTTTTTTTAAGGTAAACCTATTTCCAAATAAAAACATCTAAATAGGCAGTCGGGCGATCTCTCAGTGGGTTAAGCACACGTGGAGCAAAGTGCAAGGACTGCTATGAGGATCCCGGTTTGAGCCCCGGGCTCCCCACCTGCAGGGGAGTCTCTTCACAGGCAGTGAAGCAGGTCTGCAGATGTCTATCTTTCTCTCCCCCTCTCTGTCTTCCCCTCCTCTCTCCATTTCTCTCTGTCCTATTCAACAATGGCAACATCAATAACAATAATAACTACAATAACAATAAAAAACAAGGGCAACAAAAGGGGAAATAAATATTAAAAAACATCTAAATATTACATTGACTTACTGTACAACTTTACAGCAGCAATACTGGTTAACAGGGCTTCTGCTTTTACAAGGGCTATAAATAAATGAGTAAAGGCACAGCTTATTCTTTGTAGTTACTGAAGTATTTTCCACTATTGTCGTACAATTGAATTTAGTAAGGTGTCCTCAATAACACAAACTACTGGAAATATAACTAGCAATCAATCACTGATCAGCCATTTCAATATCCTTTCCCTAACTCTAGGGAAATAGAATGTCTATGATACTTACATACCTTATCTCAGAGTTTATCAATACAGCCATTGAGTACTTACTTTGCTTTAGGTACTAAGAGTTGAGTTAAAAAGTTGAAAATGTATATGCTACCTGAACACTTTAAGGGAACAAAGATTGTAACTGGGAATAATCTATTTCAAAGTATTTATTTTACAAATGCTTCTTGCTTGAAATTCAACATCTACAAAGGGCTCCAAATGAAAAACTCAATATAAAGACACAAGAACTGTGATATTTCTGTCAGTACCCAGGACTGGGAATGCTAAGGAAACATGTCTGGTCCTTTTTGTCAATATGGTCAGGATTGTTTCCATGAAACAATTTCCCATTGAGCCCACACCAAAGAAAGCTGAAAGAATAAAATAAATAATTTATCAAGTAAGTATTATATATCAGGCAGCTAGCTGATTATCCTATGTTGTGGGCTGAACTCTGTCGCTCAGAGATTGTTAAAATGCTATAATAGCTTGTACCTGTGAATGTGAACTTATTTGGGAAATAGAGTCTTAGCAGATGTAAACAAAGTTAAGTAATACTGAAAGAAGGTGGTTCTTAATTCAATAGCTATTATCTTTACAAGAAGAGGGAGATTGAAGTCAGAAAATTGAAGCAGTCTTCTGGGAGTCATGGCTATAGAATAATACGGAATAGAACCAATCTCCCCCCAAACAACAAATATCTGCAACTCTCTAACTTAACAGAACTCTCGAATTACAGCTGAGACATCTGCAGAAGCATCACAGCCTCAGCCACCAACAATGACATCGATAACAGCAATAACTACAACAACAATAAAAAAACAAGGGCATCAAAAAGGGAAAATAAATAAATTATATATGAACCTTCAAGAAAGATCTTAATCTTGCCTACACATGATTTTGAACTTCTAACCTGCAGAACACTGAGTGATAAATATGTTGTATTAAGCCACCCAGTCTGCGGTTTGTGTTTCAGCAGCACTAGGAAACTACAACACCCTTGTTATGCAACTTGCTCAAGTTCACACAGTTAGTAATTAGCAGAACCAAAAGTCAAAACAAAGCTACCTGTGTCTCCAAAGGCCATCTGCCAATTTCTATTTTCTTTTTTTTTTTCTTATTTTTTAATTTTTTATTTAAGAAAGGATTAATGAACAAAAACATAAGGTAGGAGGGGTACAACTCCACACAATTCCCACCACCCAATCTCCATAACCTACCCCCTCCCATGATAGCTTTCCCATTCTCTAGCCCTCTGGGAGCATAGACCCAGGGTCATTGAGGGTTGCAGAAGGTAGAAGGTCTGGCTTCTGTAATTGCTTCCCCGCTGAACATGGGCGTTGACTGGTCGGTCCATACTCCCAGTCTGCCTCTCTCTTTCCCTAGTAGGGTGGGTCTCTGGGGAAGCTGAGCTCCAGGACACATTGGTGGGGTCTTCAATCCAGGGAAGCCTGGCCAGCATCCTGGTGGCATCTGGAACCTGGTGATTGAAAAGAGAATTAACATGCGAAGCCAAACAAATTGTTGAGCCATCGTGGATCCCAAGCTTGGAATAGTGGAGAGGAAGTGTTAGGGAGGTACTCACTGCAAACTCTAATGTACTTCTGCTTTCAGGTATATATTTCTATTTTCTGTTTTCTATCTTGACCAATTTCTATTTTTTATCTTGACCTCTCCTGAAACATTCGTAATACCCAAGTATCTACTCTACATTGACCCTTGGATGACTAATAGACATCTCTTTCATGTCAAAATTAAAATCTCAGAAATAAACTCTTGATTTTTCCCTGCCTTCTTTATTCCCCAGATTCTCCATCTCAATAACTTTCATCACCACCCATCATTTTCTTTTAAATCAAAGGGCCATCCCCAGTCACTAAACCCTTTCATCAAATCCACCAGCAAGTTCTATTCATTTCACCTCCTAGTTGAATCCTGAAGAACTTGTGACTTCTCAGCTTCCATAATCATTTAAACGAATTCCTTACTATAGAACAAAATAGGTGTGTAGGCAGGTAGGATAGATGATAGATAGACAGATGATAGACAGAAGATAGACAGATGATAGATAGATAGATAGATAGATAGATAGATAGATAGATAGACAAACATTTTATACCCTGCTAGTTCTTTCTCTGAAAAACTCAATATACCCATATTCCATTTAAATCAGGTGTCAGTGCCTGCAAGAAAGCTGTCAGAATGGTGAGGGAAAGAGCTTTGGTAGCTGTCCAGTAGAAGTGTCTGGTGGCTGATGCTGGCAAAGGTGGGGCAAAGGCACTAGTATTGCTAGTCCAGATGCTACCCCTTGCTTTGTGACTTCCCCACCTCTGTTCCTGACAATACTTTGGGTTCTCTAAACTTTTGACAGAATCAACCAGCCAGTCTTTGTGACTTTTAGAAGTTCAAATAATTAAACATAACTTATAAGACATTATTTGCCATGGTTGCTACCTCCTCTCTCCTTTTCATTATATACCAACCTCTCTACTTGTTCCCCTTGCTCCATCTCTAGGATCCTTTCTTCAAACTCATCTGCTTCAGGTCTTCAGTACTCTCTCTTCCCACATGGTAGTAGCAAGATTGTATGCAAATAATTCCTCTCAGGGGGACATTTCCTGACTTCTTGACTTACAGCTAACCTTTCTCTGCCAAAATACCTTTAATAAATTACTCCATTTCATTTTCTTTATAGTGCTTGTAACTATCTAAAAATGTCTTGCTTATCTTTTCACTAATGGATGGTTTACCTACCTCTCCTAGTGGCAATCATTCCAAGAGAGCAGGGGCCTTCTGTGTTTTGTCACAGGCAGCATCCCCAAGGATGCTGAAGTGACCATCCATTGTTTGAGCTATCAGTCTAAGGTCACTGTCTTTCCTAGGAAAATGTGACAGTCAGAAGTAAAGAAGCAGTTGACCTGGGCTTGTCAAGGGGCTTCAGCCAAAGACTCCACACTGCCTGCTGGAGATGGGGAAGGAAAGCAAAAAGCAACCTAAGGTCTAAGGTCATACTGACCATTAACCACCAAGGACACACAAAGAATAGCCAGGTTCGTGAAGTATGATCCTTACTTCCCAGAAGAACAGGTTAATGGTATATATATATATATATATATATATATATATATAATATAAACAGAAAAAAGAAAGCAAAAAAAAAAAAAAGAATTTGGGCATAGGTAGATAGCATAATAGTTATGTGAAGAGTCTTTCATGCCTGAGGCTTCAAAGTCCCAGGTTCAATCTCCTGTACCACCATAATCCAGAGCTGAGCAGTGCTCTGGTAAAAAAAAAAAAAAAAAAAAAAGTTAACAACCTTGCTTGGTTGCCTCAATATCTAGATAAAACCAAGAAAGGAGACATATGTTCTAACTTTATTTTGTAGAATTCCCAAACAGTGTTTAACTTTCCCCTTATGTATGCACAATAATAAAAATTTGTACACTGGAAACCAATCCCATTTGGACGGGCTCTATTAGAGCAGTCTGAGGGCATTGTTCCCAGTTCCAACTACTTCCTGGCCTCAAATCCTATTTGATTATCTAATAAACTCACCTGAAATCTAGGTTTGTCTGTTCTCAGTTGATATAGTTGATGTGCAGGAATCATTTGCAGGACTAAAAAAGATGAAGGCTGTGGGTAGTGCTGAGGCCAGACTTCCCGCAGGCCCACTCCCTCAGGCCTGAATGCTCTTTTCTTAAGTGCAGTAACTCATGACTTCTGTCTCTGTGAGGATCCAGGCTTGATCCCCCTCAGGCTGACAGTAGGGGTGTTCTATCCATGTAGATTACTGCCATTTAAACCTTGAAAACTATTGGTGTGTTTGACAGTGAGGAGTTAGAAGGCCAAAAACTGCCACCACCCCAAGCTACAATTGTCATCAAGAGGGCCCTGGCTGTGCTGGGCAGCAAAGGGTTCCCACTGGTCCCTTTCACTGAGGAGCAACAATAACAAAAATGATTTATTTCTTCCTTCTGAAGGGTCTTAAGCCTATTGCTATGTATCCAGCTGGAGAGAGGGCTGGGCAGCAAAGAAGGGGTCTGGTTTTTTAGACTCTTCAGAAATTTATACAGTGACAGCTTGGTTGGGGGGGGCAGGTAATAGGGGTTTGGGGGGAGAGAAGGATGAAGAAGAGAGTGTAAAGGCGGGAGACCTCAGAAAGCTGAAGAGAAACAGGGAGGATGAAGGGAGGGGGAAAGAAGACAGGAAGGGGAAAGGAGAAGGGTCAAGAGAGGAAGTGGGGGAGAAGCCTGCGGGAGACTGAGACCAGGGGGACCAGTGGGGGGGAGGGTAGGAAGAGGGGGAGAAGACAGTCAGGGAACCATGTCTGTTTACTTTGGACTTTGATAAGAGCAAGTTTTCTTGATGAGTTACTGTGTCTCTGCCTGGATCCCATGCATTTCTATTTTCTCTGCAAATTCCTGTTTGATGCCCCAGTAATTAGAAAGCCTACCACATGCCAGACACTGTTTTAAAGGACTTGCACTTACCACATGCCAGACACTGTTTTGAAGGACTTGACTATAGTAACTCAATCCTTGAAGCAATCCTATAAGGAAAAGTAATAACTATTAGGCTCATTTTGCCAGAAGGGGCTAATAGTATGACACAGAGAAGTTATGTAGCTTGCCAAAAGTCACACATTTAATAAAAGGACTCACTTCCAAGATTCCTAGATCCAAGTTCTCAAACATCCCCCTTCTTGGTAAATATTTAAAGTAGTTAATATATTCCATAATGTCTTCTAATTCTCCATGCAAAGCTAGTCATCTAGTTGTCTGGGCTCCTGAGCCATCACATATAGCCTAGTCCCATTGTAACAGATGGCATATGTGTGTTCTGCCTCCCCCCAGGAGCCCATATGTTCCCCAAAGGCAATGTCTAGGTTTATTTTTCACTGCATTTCTGGTACCCAGCCCTGTACATCATATATAGCAGGTATTCAGAAAGTGTTTTTTGAATGGAAGTCTAGGAAACGAAATGATTTATTGCTTAATGGATATGACCTTTTGGGGCTTTGGAGATAGTGCCTTAAGTTCTTGAACAATAGGTTTCACTCAGCTAGCACAGACAATTCCAGTGCAGATCCCCAGTTAAGCATGCCTGTTACTATCCACAAAGACCAGGGTTCTAGACTTTGGTCCCTACCTGTGGGGGGGTGGTAAGAAAGGAACTCTTCACAAGAGGTGAAGCAGGTCTTCAAGAGTTTCTCATTTTCTTTCCTTCTCTATTTGTCCCATCCTCCCTCAATTTTACTCTATCCTATCTAATGAAAACAGAAAGAAAAAAAAAAAAAGGAAAAAACTGTCTTATAGTGCCATCACCAAACCCCAGTGATAACTCTGGTGGCAATAAACATGAAAGAAAGAAGAGAAAAAGAAAAAAGGAAGGAAAGGAAGAAAAGAAAGGGAGAGAGAGAGAGATGGAGAGAGAGAGAGAGACCAAAAGAGAATGTGCACTCTGGCTGGCTATGTTCTCAAGCATGTGTAGTCCAAGGCAAGGTAAAGGGATCAAGTGAGGGAAAGTGAGCACCAGACCTAGGGTAGGAGGCGCTGCACCAGCAATTCCTTTTCCCAAGAAGCTGTGTGCACCCCAGGGATCGCAGACTTAATGGAGCCTCTTTGGGTTCTGAGCTGTTAGTTGGGAGCTGCCACCACTTGATAAGTCTAGGAGAGTTTCATAAAAAGAGCAAAAGAAAGGCTATTACAGGTTCTCAGTTGATGCAGTTGCTGAACAGAATCACAGACATTACACAGCAACCAACCCAGTGCCTTTTTAAAAAAAAAAAAAAAAAAACAACTTTATTCTTGCTTTGAGTCAGGGAAGTCTTTTCACCAGATACATAAATGAGATAGATGTCAGGTAATTTTGGTGACAACAAGGGTGGGGACCCAATGCCTCACCCACCCAACTTACTGAGTACTTAGAAAACCACTGATAAATATCAAGATCATCTCTCAAAGTTGGTGAAGCTATCCCCCACAGAGTCTAAGTGACCTGCATGAGGATACCTAGCTGATGAGCAGCACAAGATGGGATCTGTAACAGGGTGTCTGTCCTCCATTATGTCTCTCTGATTCTTCTATAATTTTAAGTCCTCTAACAACAGTGGTGTCCTGAATTTTCTAGTGAATCATTTTCAGGACACTCTGAAGCTCATGGTTGAAATACTGCTGCTCCCTGGAACAGCCTCCAGTCAGATCAGACAAATAGTGAAGCCCTGAGTTATGTGTTGTACACTTGTGTAATACTTGACAGGGTGAAAAAACTCTTTCAGATGTGGCAGTGCAATATATTGAGAGATTAATTTGTGTGACAGGCAGAAGTTGCCTTAAGACAACTTCCTCTCCCTTTCGTTGTGTTCATTTTCTAAAGTCTAAGTTCACCAAAGGCTTTAGGCTAATCTTTCCAGGGGGTCTGAGGGGACCAACAGCAGCACAGACCAGGGGGGTGCATGGGGAAGTGCTCTGATATTCACAGGGCATAGTTCTGTGGTGCAGCAAGTAGCATAGATTCAGGCATTTAGGTCACACTTTTATGAGGAATGAAAGAATGAAGAATCAAAGAAATGGAGAGCTAGATATCCAGAGCCTCTCCCTAAGTGAAGACCAAGTTCCCTGGCTGGCCCAGAATAGCTGAAATGCCTAACTTTGAGAGGATCATGAACTTTCAGTTAAAACTTTTCTTTTTAGTTTCATTCACATATTGTTGGTGAACAAAATTTCAGTATAACATTAACCTCATGAGTTGGTATACACACAAGTTCTTGAATAATGACAATTCATTCAATACTGTTTAATAGCAAAAACCAATCCCATTCAAGGACCTGCTTTTGTTCTATGTGGTTTGGCTTAAAGTAATAGTTTCCAAGAAGCAGTTGATCATGATGAGGATGACCTTAAGTGGGGACTTAAAGTACATTGTGAAAGCATTCCCACGGTCAATACATGTTTACCTTGTGCGTGGGAACACTCAAGAGTTAACCTCTTGCCAGCTTGGTAAGATGAAGAGAATAGATACATTTTGTCTTAAAAAAATTGATGTGACATATCTTAAATATAAAAATGTAGAGTAGCTGTCATAGTTATATGAAGTAACATTAACCTCAGTAGTACTTTTTTTTTTTTTAAGAGTACTGCTCAGCTCTATCTTATGGTAAACTAAGAATTGAACCTGGGACCTCATAGTTTCAGGAATGAATTTCATTTGCATAATCATTATGCTATCTACCCAGCCCAGTATTACTTTTCTAGGTTGCTTCATGGGCTGAAGCTGCTAAAGTAGTCCTTGTCATAATTATTCTCATTTCACCAAGGAGAAAACTATGTCTCAGCGTGCTTTAGTGTCCCGCCACTAGTAAGTGGTAGAGTTACTAATTCTTTTCTTGAGTCTTCTTTCTTCTGAATATTAATCCCAAGGATTTTCAGAAAGGATAATATATATAATTATATAGGGCATGGCATCATGAGAGAATTCGATACTTTATTTTGAAAGAAATAAGGGGATGTGTTGGGTAGTTGCCATCTCCCCCTGGCTTCTGCTTAACCATATGCCTATATAGGGATTTTACTGATCCAAAGCTTTGGTCTATTTACATAAATCACTTTTACATAAAGCACTCCAGGGCATTGGTGGTTCTATGATTCTCTCCTGCTCCACCCCCTCCTTGTCACACACTGATCCCTTCTTTGTCACACTCTGATTTTCACCAGTCACTTTTCTCTCCACCCTCTCTATATCACATCCTGTTTCCACCCTACTTGGAGAGTATAAAAACAGCTGCTCTTCTGATTAAAGACACTTGGAAATTGCTTTCCGGCTCCGAGAGTTCCAGAGTGTATCTCCTGCGGAAGTTGGTGCAGCACGCGTTCCTGATCCCTCTCCCACACAGCAGCCTAGATCAGCTCCAGTTGAGTTCTCTCCAACTCAGAGAGCACCGGCTCGGGAAGAAGTACCCTCAGGCTATCCCGGCATCTGGCGCCCGAACAGGGACCCGTAAGCAGCAGATTTACAAGAAGACATCTTAGATAAGTACACACCTTTTGGGTATCTGCAATATTGTGTTAAGGCACTGTGATTTTTTTTCTTTCTTATTGTTTTCCGGAGATCTTTCCACCATGGAAAATCTTTTCCAAATCCTGCATTCTTTTTCCAGTATACAATTTTTATATATCTGGGACATTTTTCTCGGGGCTTCACCTTATATCCTGTTGATCATCATAGCAGCTTTTAAGGGATATATAGGTCAACCTCTCAAAAGGCTTAAGGACCTAGAGGCTGAGGTCAAAGAGATAAAGGAAGTAATTATAGAACTTAACCAGCACCTTAAAAACAAGAAGAAGCAAAGGCCTGTCATGATCTTGACCCACCCTAATTCCTCTGCATCTTGCCCTGAGGCCCCTATTTTGGCATCTTGCCCTGAGGCCCCTATTTTGGCAGACAGGTGTCCGAATTCTCCTTTGGACTCCACAGCCACTTCTTCGGCCACCCCCATTTTGGCAGAAACGTGTCCGGAACTTCCTGCTGCCTCCACGGCTGCTTCTTCACCCCACCCTGTTTTGATAGACACATGTCCGAATTCTCCTGTAGCCTCCAAAACCACTTCTTCGGCCACTTGTCCAGAAGCTTCCACTTCGATGACTCCTCCTACCGCTACACACTTAGAGCAAGTCCACACATTTCCGGTCAATGTTGCCCCCAATAGACAAAAACCTCAGGCCTGGTATCCATATTCCGCCACAGATCTGAAGGAACTACGCCAGGCTATCAAAGATGACGGTGTTCATGCCCCATGGACCAGGTCCATTTTACAAGGCCTGCTTCAGAACCTTAATACCCCTCAAGATTGGAGAGATATGACTCGTGCTACGCTCCCAGGCCCCCTCTTCCTGCAATGGGAGGCATTCTTTCGTGACGAATGTTTACAACAATCGCAGAAAAATATTCAAAATCAGCCAGAGGGTAATTTTGATGCATTGTTTGGAACAGGTCAATTAGAAACAGGGATTCAACAGGCGGAAGCCAAGTTTCCAGCGGGGTATTTTGATCAAGTACGCCTGTGTGCATTAAAAGCATGGGAGCGATTAACACTACCCATGGGAGCAGCCTCAGCCCCCATTCTCTCCCTGCAACAAGAACCTGATGAATCCCTCGCTAAATTCATTGCCAGGGTCCAGTCGAGTTTGGAAAGGAAGATTTATAATCCTGACGCTCGTTTTCTCCTTCTGCGATCCATAGTCTGGGATGGAATGCTTCCGCATTTTCGACAGGCCTGTATCACTCTTAAAAACGAACACCCAGATACTTGGATTCTAGCTACACAGGATCTCAGATCAAGCTCTTTTCAAGGACCTATGTTACAGGCCTATGCAGCTACCTTACATAAGCAAAAAGGAGCTTGCTTTCAGTGCGGTCGCCAAGGGCATTGGCGTAACCAATGTCCAGAAAATAGACCGCGACCCCGCCTCCAGTCAGGGCGACCCCACCTCCAATCAGGGCAACCCCGCCTCCAGACAGGGAATCAGAGACCACGAATGCCTTGTCCCAGATGCCAGAAAGGATTTCACTGGAGGAGAGATTGTTGGTCAAGGTTCCATAGGAACGGCACGCCTCTGCCAAATGTAAACAGGGATTTAAACTAGGTATGGGGCTTCCCTTAGCCCCGCCCCCAAGAGGGAAGGAAGCAGGTCGCCCGCTTGGTGCTGTGCCCTTCTTCCACAAACAGAAGCCCAGCTTGGGACCCAATCCATTGCTACACCCACCACGCCAAGTAACAATAACAGAGGGTGAGCAGAAGGAGGAACCCGCGGAATGTGGGAACTTCCAGCATAGAAATAACCGGCTGGAGCAAGAGAACAGCTCGAATTCAGAGCCTGAGATTTTATGGACCACCCCTGTTTTAGAAAGGGGTCACCCAACTATGACAGTAAAGATTGGTAATATTCCTTTTAAATGTTTGATTGACACGGGAGCAGATAAGACAATATTAAGACAAGCAGAGGTTCCCCAGAGTTGGGAACTCCTCCCAGGACCACGCTTACATGGTGTTGGAGGATTGACTCAGGCATTCCGCACACGAGATTCCCTTGTGTGGGAAGATCCAGAAGGGACTACCGGACGCTTTCAGCCTTTAATAGCTGATGTAAGCACCAATTTATTGGGAAGAGACTTGCTGGAATCTTTAGATGTAGTGATATCCTCAGACACCTCTGCAGGACACCACACTCACTCCTGTGAGACTGCTAGACCCAACCAGCACCCCCAATACTAACTGCCATTGTTCGTAACAGAACTCCCCGCTTAGATTGGCTTTCTAATGAGCCTGTCTGGGTGGAACAGTGGCCTTTGCCTAGGGAGAAGCTAGAAATTTTTAAAAAACTCATCCAAGAGCAGCTATCTTTGGGACACATTCGTCATTCTCGGAGCCCATGGAATACTCCAGTCTTTGTAATTAAAAAGCGCTCAGGAAAATGGCGCCTCCTCCAAGATCTTCGTGCAGTTAATAAAACCATGCAGGTTTGGGGCTCCCCCCAAAGGGGTTTGCCTCTTGCTTCCGCAATTCCCACAGGAATTCCAATCATAGCTATTGATATACAGGATTGTTTTTTCTCTATTCCCTTACACCCACAAGATTGTAAACGTTTTGCTTTCTCTGTTCCTTCTATTAATAATGCCAGCCCTGCCGATAGATTTGAATGGGTGGTACTGCCCCAGGGCATGGCTAATAGTCCTACTATTTGTCAAGAGGTTGTTAAATCTGCCCTTTTTCCGTATATTCATAAGGGCCTTAAGGTTTTTCATTATATGGATGACGTGTTAATATGGGGAGAATTAGATACAGATCTCTCCGCCCTACGTGATTTTCTAATCCCTGCCTTAAAGAGAAGTGGACTTAATGTAGCTCCTGAGAAGATACAGCTAATCCCTCCAATATCTTTCTTAGGCTCAGAGATTTCCCTAACGCAGATTCGTCCTTTAAAACCTTGTGTTACTTTTCCTTCTAATCTCACTCTTGCTTCTTTACAAAGTTTTCTTGGAAATTTGAATTGGCTTAGGCAGTATCTTTATCTGCCTACGAGCTGCCTGCAACCACTGTTCAATCTGTTAAAAGGAAACAAACAGCCCTCCTCAAAGCATATGTTAACCCCCGAAGCATCCTTGGCTCTGGAAAAAGTTAACCAGGCTCTCCAGGACATGCACCTCGTTCGATTCTCCCCCTCCTCTCCAGTAAATCTTCTAATCTTTAACTCCACCCCCACGGTAGTGGGGGCATTGTGGCAGAAACATGGCATTCTCGAATGGCTTCATACGCCAGTAGGCGGAGCTCCAAGACTCCTTACCGAGATTGATGCCTTAGCATTTATGGTTCGCCAAGGAAGAAACAGATCGGTTCAGGTCTTAGGAAGGGAACCAGATTCAATCATTCTTCCCTTTTCTCTCACTGATACAGAATGGCTCATACGCCACCATTCTCGTTTTGCCATAAGTTTAATGGGTTTTCCAGGACAATTAGATAATCATTTTCCCTCTAATAATTTGATAGCTTCTTTACCTCTGTTGCCTCTACTAGTACCTAAACTTTTCTCTCGAGATCCCATCCCCTCTGCTCCTACAGTGTTCACTGATGGTGGAAAAAAGGGAGCTGCTGCCCTTATATATTATCCAGACCAGCAATACCCCAAACCTCTCTTTACTGAACTTCCTGATAATTCCCCTCAGTACAAAGAACTTTATGCTGTTTTCCTTGCATTAAAAGCTGTACCAGAATCCTTCAACCTTTTTTCTGACAGTGTGTATACTGTTAACTTACTTCCATGGCTTGCTCGATCTTATGTAAGAATTGATGACAACCCACTTTCTCCTCTTTTAATTCAAATTGCCTCTATGCTCTGTTCTCGAACCCATCCACTGTATGTTCAGCACCTACGTTCCCACAGCCCTCTTCCTGGTCCCCTGTCCGAAGGGAATGCTGCAGCTGACCGCCTTGCCTCCACAGGAATTCTCCTAGCCTCTGTCTCTAATCCTGCTGACTTTCATTCCCTAACCCATGTTAATCTTAAAGGTCTTCGAGCTCGATTTCCTGATATTCCTCTGCCACAGTTAAAACGTATTCTTGCTACATGTTCCTCCTGTGCAGGTCTAATCAAAACACCTGCTATTCAGACTCTAGGGGTTAATCCTCGAGGTTTAAAAGCCAACGCTCTTTGGCAAATTGATGTTACCCACATACCTAACTTTGGCAAACAAAAATATGTATTCGTCTCAATTGATACCTTCTCTAAGTTTATGTGGGCTACAGCTCAGACTGGAGAAAACTCAAAAAAGCTTATAAGCCATATGCTCTCCTGTTTTGCTGTAATGGGCTTACCTCTTCAACTTAAAACAGATAATTGACCTGCTTTTACCAGCAAACAATTTAAAGATTTTTGTTCCCTCTGGAACATTACTCATACTACAGGCATTCCGTATAATCCACAGGGACAAGGCATTGTTGAGAGGGCCCATCAAACTCTTAAGGCTCAATTAAATAAAGAAAAAGGGGAAATGTACCCCCATAATATCCAGCTGGCAAAAGCCTTAACTACATTAAATCTCTTTAATATTTACAAAAACTCCGACCAACCTCCTATAATTCTTCATTGGCAAACATCACCCACCCTCCCAGCTATTAAAGTCAAATGGAAAGACCCACTTGATAAAATTTGGAAAGGACCTGACCCCCTGTTGACTATGGGGAGGGGTTTCGCATGTATTTTTCCACAAAATTACTCCAAGCCTGTTTGGGTTCTTGCCCGCCATGTCCGGCAATACCCACATGATGGCGCTGATATCCCTGAAGAACAAGAAACACTGCAAGAAGACTGGCTGCAAGAGGACTGGCTACAGGATGCACCCCAGGATCCATAATACAGCATGGCAGAATCAAAAAAAAAATCTGATTCACAGAACTTCCCCCCCCCCCGAATGAATGTCTTATGCTATGACTGGCCAGTTGTGTTTTGTGAGTGAGTGAGTGAGTGAGTGAAAAAAAAAAAAATTGAGTGACCAAAATTTTTGTATGACCCATTGTGCTCAGAGTACTCTGAAAGTTAACTGACTTTATATCAAACGGCTGGACGCAGCCATGGTTTCTGGAGACGTCCAGAAACAGTCCAAAAATTGTTCATTCCCCCTTTTGATTTCTTTTTTAAGTCTTGATATCAATATGAAATGTTTAGTCTTAAACTGTGTGAGTAAAGATGGTTCAACTATGACGGTAGTTCTAAATTCACATTTGAAATGATATATCTTATTTACAAGTTTTTCTCCTCCTGTGTGTTATAAACTATATGTTTAATATGCGTGTTTCAAGTTTGGTAAACATTAACTTAACAGTTAAATTGTAACTTCGAAGTTACATTTTTACGAGAAGAGGTAAAATCAATTCATTTAAGTAACTGAGTGTTTAAGGTAAAACTATAAATATTCAATGTGACAATTCATCATCTCCTAAGTTAAAATACAGATTCTCTATACAGGACATTTTTGGAGGGCCCCCAAAAATGTCCTGTAAGCTATCTTGTGGAAATTAATCCACAACAAATTTGGCATCAATCTGATATTGTAAATGTACCAAAAAAAAAAAATTGTCACTAAAATGTGTTAACTCTAGTAACCTGAGTTTGCTTAAAAACCCAATGTAAAAATAGTTAAGAATCAATATATGTAACTTAAATTCGGTATGAAAACTTTGCTATATAAAGACTGCTACATGAGGTCACGTAAGATGACCTTTACACAAAATTATAAAGATACCTAAACCAGTTATAATCATTGAGTTATCAATTGTAGTAAACTTCTAATTTGTTACAAAGTTTTTTCATAAGTAATTGACTACAGCTATGACAAGCCTTCGCATAAAGAAGCATCTGCTCATATAGAATCCCCAGAAATCCATCTTGGACCCCTGACCTCTGACATCACCCACAATTACAGCCATCCCCCGAAACCCATGATGTGACCTGACACGATCTGGAGAACCTGATTCACAGACTCCAAAGGACAAGACTTTCCTACTGCCTTTCTCTCAACCATCGGTGTCTGCTCTTCCTGCTTCTGTTTCGCCCATCATGTTTTGGCGGTTCCAGGTCACTCTCTACAGAGAAGAAAAGTTCCGGTGGCCGTCCTCCTCCATCAAGATAGACGTGTGGCATTTATTTCCTGGCCGTTGACACTGGACTGATGCTTCTATAGAACTTGCTGGACACTCCTTTTATACTCCTGGACTTCTTGAAGAATGACTGTAGCAGTTCATAGAACTTACCGCCAGCTGACTCGGGATTTTGCAATGCCAGATCACCCCTCTAGCCCCTCGGCTTATCAGGCCCCCACTCCTCCACCCATCAGGCTCACTCTGTCTCTTGCTACTCTTACTTATCCCTCCCTGTCTTGTGCTAGTTATTTTTGAAGACACTTACACACTATCATTCTGCTTCCTTCCCAACAGGTTTCCGTTCACCCCTACACTGCTATTCCCCTGACAGAGATGAAGCCTTTTACAGACATTGACCCAGTTATATATGGCCATTAAGTAAGAGGGAGATGTTGGGGAATTGTGAGGATATGGTTGAGCTTGGAAGGGCTTGAGCCTGAGGGGTGTGTCAATCCTGTTAGTCTCTCTCTCCATGGAGAGGTTGAGCAAGGAGGGACAGTAGAACCCCAAAAAAGGTGTGCCTCTTATCAGTCTCCCTGCCTCACAAAGTGCCCCGCACTCCTGATACTATGGCAAAAAGTTAAAAAGAAAGGGGGAGATGTTGGGTAGTTGCCATCTCCCCCTGGCTTCTGCTTAACCATATGCCTATATAGGGATTTTACTGATCCAAAGCTTTGGTCTATTTACATAAATCACTTTTACATAAAGCACTCCAGGGCATTGGTGGTTCTATGATTCTCTCCTGCTCCACCCCCTCCTTGTCACACACTGATCCCTTCTTTGTCACACTCTGATTTTCACCAGTCACTTTTCTCTCCACCCTCTCTATATCACATCCTGTTTCCACCCTACTTGGAGAGTATAAAAACAGCTGCTCTTCTGATTAAAGACACTTGGAAATTGCTTTCCAGCTCCGAGAGTTCCAGAGTGTATCTCCTGCGGAAGTTGGTGCAGCACGAGTTCCTGATCCCTCTCCCACACAGCAGCCTAGATCAGCTCCAGTTGAGTGATCTCCAACCCAGAGAGCACTAGCTCGGGAAGAAGTACCCTCAGGCTATCCCGGCAGGGATGGGAATATTTTTATTTATTTATTTATTTTGTAATTAGAGCTCATCAAACTTGCACCAGAAAGGATTTATGGTGACTCACAAAATGTAGAATTCCCTGCAACCTGCTAATTCCATCTAGCTAAGAAATATTTATTGGACTCTCCTGAAGCTAGCTAGGGTTCTGAGTATGAATTAGATTTTAGCTGTTACTGGTATCTGAAAGCAGCTGGGAATATGGAAGTGAGGTGGAGTTCACTGTTCCCCCACTTGTTTCAGCCAGAGCTATGGGCAGAGGTGTGTCTGAGTACGGGCTTTCCGGCAACCTTATTTCCTTACCAGCCCCATACTTCTATGGGTGTGAAACCTGAGCTGCGGTCGTTTCCTCATCTCTCCACTGCAACTGTGTGATGAGTTTTTCATGTTAACAATTCTAGTGGGAAACCTTGAATTTGTTTTAGCTCTCTGTGGCAGAGGTAGCAGCTCCTTTGATGGGTAAGCTCATCAGTGTTTTTTTTTTTTTTTTTTTCTTTCAGGGAATTGTTCTTATAGGATCAGTTTTGATTTGAGTCACTGTGCCATTTTCTTCTATAACTATATTCACAATGCATCATCTATGATATGCATTTTCAGTTTATTTAAATTGGATGTGCATGGCCTGGGAGGTGGCACAGTGCATGGGGTGTTGGACACTCAATCATAAGTTCATGAGTTTTATTCCTGTTATCACATATGCCGGAGTGATGCTCTCTCTCTCTTATATAAATATTGAAAGATAAATGAATACATTGGAGTGTAAAATTAGATAAATTATGAAGTATTCTGAGTGTAGATTTCTTCCCTCAAGTTTTTTCCCTCATTTTTATGTATGCATTATCAGAACACTGCTTAGCTTTGGTTATTGGTGGTGTAGGGATAAAACATGGGACCAAAAGGCAGAGCCTAGGCACACCCTAGGTTCAAGACTCTGGTCTCCACCTGGAGAGTGGGAAGTCACAAGTGGTGATATGTCTTTTTCCCTTCCTCTTTATCTGCCTCTTCTCTCTCAATTTCTCTCTGTCTCTGCCAAAAGTAAGTAAATGAGTAAGCAAATAAATACAAAACCTAGGATGTCTTGCGGCCAAGTTCTATGCTCTAGTAGTGTGTTATCTCTCTGGTCATTCTAATTTTTTAAATAGTTGTTAAACACACATCTAATTGACAGCAATGTTTCCTGGCTGTCCACTTTTATGAAGTTTTTCCAAATATTTCTCTTGTTTTTTACTGAAATAATTTCAGGCATAATTTTTGAAATACCTTAACATCAATGTTAAAATAAATTCCTATTATAGTAAGTTCAGCGAGCATAAATACATTTGGGAATAAAACCTTGACTATGGTAAGTACACAGCTTGGCTGGGATGAGCCCATGTGTGTGTAGGGCATAATAGGTAATACTCTGTTGGTCTAGAGCACTGAGCAAATCTAGAATTTAGTCTTTATAATTCATAGGGGGTCTGGAAGACACATAAGATAGACAAATAAGCCATAAATTGAATATTGTAATGCTGGAACTCAACATATGTTATCTCATTTAATTCTACATACAGCCTATGAACTAGGAACTGTTTATTTCTACTTAATAGATTAGATAAACGAGGCTCAGAAAACTTACACTTTTTACCCCAAATCTTATGGATTTATAAGATGTCAGTAATGGGATTAAAATTCAAGTATTCTCAATGTCAAACACCAAATATTAATTCCTATGAAATTCTTTTTAAAAAACTTATTTAATATTTTATTTTTATTAGTGATTTACTATTGATTTACAAGACTGTAAGGGGTATAAATATAATAGAGGTGTAATTCCATATAGTTCTCACCATCAGAGTTCTGTGTCCCATCTGTTTGATTGGAAACTTCCCTATTGTTTATCTCTCTGTGAGTATGGGCCAAAATTCTTTTTGGGGTGCAGAAGATGAGAGTTCGACTTCTGTAATTGCTTCTCTGCCAGACATGGTCATTGGCAGGTCGATCTATATCCCTAACCTGTTCTATCTTTCCCTAGTGGGGTAAGAGAACCTCTGGAGAGGTGAGGTTCCTGGAAGCACTGGTGAGGTTGTCTGGCCAGGAGGTCGATAGTATAATCGTTATGTAAAGCAACTCTCCTGCCTGAGTCTCTGAAGCCTTAGGTTCAACCTCCCCAACCTCCCCAACCACCATAGCCAGAGCTAAGCAGTGCTCTCGGGGGGAGGGGGGGAGGGAATCCAGTAAAGCTCTTTTCACAATTTTGTTAATCTAAAGTAGAAGCTGATGGAACACCCCAAAGTATAATCCAGCAAAAGCATTTCTGGGGTTAAAGTACATAATAACTTAATATATAATATATGAACACACATTCTTGGGTTCATGGCTAGAACTTGAATTTCAAAGGAAAAAGAAGATGAGCTGATTATTCTTGAGACAATTGTGCATAAGCATTGTTTCCATCAAGTGGGCTTTTGACAGATTCTGAATGTCTGGGAGTTGGAGGTTATACCGCCTGACAAGTACCTGGAGTGCAGCTATTTTCATTGTCGGTTAAGAGCAGGCTAATGCTTTACTAATCAGCCCAAACAGGAGTAAGGATTGACATTCTTGGGGGTAGGGGAGTAGCAATCATTAAAGAGCAGATCAAAGAGAAAGTGATAACCCATTGTTATCAGAACAGTGAATATCTAATGTAACCCTGGTGTGGTTGGGCTTCATTTTAATCATTAGCAACTGAAATGTAGAAGTATGTGTATGATTACAAAATAAGTCCTTTTCTTCCAATTTCCCTTAGACATCCAAGTGAAGCTAATAATCTTTTCAAATGCACTGAATAAAAATCATTGCAGGCACACTAATACCCCTTTGACTTTTGTAGCCCTGTTTTCCTCACTACTTTGTTTTCAGATTTCATTTTGAGCCTAGGCACTGCACTAAGTGCTTTCACATGGATCACCTGAATTTCATAAAGTGACTAAAACCTATCACCATATACTTCCTGTTGACTTAGGTTTTTTTTGCCATTTATTTCCATTTTTTTATTAGATGGGACAGAGAGAAACTGAGAAGGGAAGGGAAGATAGAGAGGGGGAGAAGGACACCTGCAGACCTGCTTCACCACTTGTGAAGCGACCTCCCTGCAGGTGGGGACTTAGCTTTTTAAAAACTATTTTATTTATTAAGAGAGAGAGAGAGAGAGAGAGAGAGAGTCAAAATATCACTGTGACATATGCAATGCCAGAAACCAAACTAGGACTCAACACTGCTGCCACAGTGTCACTGCCCAGGCCATGAGATTAAGTTTTCAATACAAATAAATAAATGCATGACACCCTTGATGAAAGTCAGAAGTGAGCCTGAACTGTATGTAGCACATATGATTCCCAGTAGCCACCATGACAAGGTGAGAAAATTACAAGTCTAATTTATATGCGGTAATCTCAAGTTAATAATAATAGCACAATGGCAGTAAAAATATAGATTGTAGAATTTATAATAACCACATTTCTTTAAATAACAGGAAACATATCAAAGCTAGCATTAGTTATTTTAAAGAACATTTTCTTAGATTTATTTAATGTGAGAAAACCATAGCATCACTTCAGATAATTCGTGACCTATGAATCCAAGCCTTGCACTTCACTGAGCCACCTCCCCAGCTGAAGCACTGTTTAAGGAAGAATACCTCTTTCCAAGAATATCATGTATTACATAGAAACTGAAAAGAACCTAGGTTTGAGCCCAGTCCCCACTGCCCTGAAGGAAACTTCAGTGCTGTAGTTTCTCTCTTTCTTGCCATCGCTATCAGAGAGAAAGGGAGACAGAGAACTTCAAAAGAGCACTAGTTTTGGTGCTGGAGATTTAAAAAATTTGCAGATGGAGAAGGGGGTACTACTTTCGTAACTTCCTATTGAGTCAAGGGAAGTCTGGGACTAAGTGGCTAGAGAGTGTCTCAACAAGACCCAGGACAGGAAAACTTCCAGCAGGACATTAATCCTACTCAACCACGGCTACAGGTGGGATGGCCTTCAGGCCTTATACTGTAGGGGCCTTTCAGTGTTTTCCTAAATGTGGTCTGTAGGGAACTAAAGAGTCTGGGTGTGGCTGTGGAAAAGAGGGGGCTAAGAGCCTGTCAGGTGTATTTCTGGGACCCTCCTTGCAACTGTTTTGTTTATTGTGATTTTCATTTAACTTATTTTCAGCAGCAGTAACACCAAAACAAACAAAAACATAAATAAATGTTACTTCTGGCTCCCCTGAGAAGGACCATGGAGTCAGACAGAACTCAGTCTCCCAGAGACACAATCTTGAAAAGAAAGAACTGGAGTCATCACACTCCCAGATCTCAAATTGTGTTATAGGGCCCTTGTAATCAAAACTGCTTGGTACTGGAACATAAATAGACACACTGACAGAACTGAGAGCCTAGAAGTAAGCCCCCACATATATGGACATCTAATCTTTGACAAGGGTGCCCAGACTATTACTTTTTAAATTTACTCTTCTTCTTTAAATTTGCCAGCAGGGTTATTGCTGGGGTTCAGTACCTGCATCATGAATCCACTGCTCCTGGAAGCCATTTTTTCCTTATTTTTTCTTTTATTTTCATTTTTTATTATTGATTCATAAAGTTATAACAGGGCTATATTCCACATCTTTCCCACCACCAGAGCTCTGTGTTCCCATTCCCTCAATAGGAAACTGTATTAGTTCTCCCAAGATCACAGACATGGGTTGACTTTTTTATCTGACAGGACATAGAAATTGAAAGGGGAGGAATTGGGCAGTATCACAGTGTGTTAAGCACACGCAAAGCACAAGGACCGGCATATGGATCCCAGTTCGAGCCCCTGGCTCTCCACCTGCAGGGGAGTCACTTCACAGGTGGTGAAGTAGGTCTGAAGGTGTCTATCTTACTCTCATCCTCTCTGTCCTCCCCTCCTCTCTCCATTTCTCTCTATCCTATCCAATACTGATGACACCTACAAAAACTGCAACAATAAAACTACAAGGGCAACAAAAGGGAATAAATAAATATTTAAAAAAAAAGAAATTGAAAGGAGACGGGGAGACAGAGAAGGAGACACCTGTAGACCTGCTTCACAGTTTGTGAGGTTTTCCTCCTGCAGGTGGGGAGGGGGTTCAAACCTGGGTCTTTGCACATGGTAATGTATGCACTTAACTAGGTACACCCCTGCCTGGTCCCCACCCATTCCAATTTTCTATATCAGACTATCTAAAAGAGAAGAATGTATCCTGATTATAAGCAAATGGCTCCACAAGGGACGTTTTGTGCTTATACCATGTAGACTGTTGAGTGAACACCTTGTTTTCAGCTGCCCTAGAATGCCTGTTCACAACACATCCTGAAACAAACAGCTAATGAAAAAGTCCTTTTGCAGGGGTCCGAGCGGTAGTGCAGTTAACAGGTTAAGCACATATGGCATGACCAGCCCCCAGCTCTCCCCCTTCAGGGGGGTTGCTTCACAAGTGGCGAAGCAGGTCTGCAGGTGTCTATCTTTCTCTCCCTGTCTCTGTCTTCCCCTCGTATCTCCACTTCTCTCTGTCCTATCCAACAACAGCAGTAATACTAATAACAAGGGCAACAAAAAATGGGGAAAAATGGCCTCCAGGGGCAGTGGATTTACATAGTGCAGGCACCAGCCCCAGGGATAAACCTGGAAGAAAAATAAATGAATAAAAATAAATACATAAGTCCTTTTTCCTGTCCTCATTCTTCATTTCTGTTGAAGAGAGGCAGCTAAGCCACAGACCACAAAGAAAAAGGTCAGTCTCATCAAGCACACCATGCTCCTGCTGATGTACTTGAAAAAACATGTATACTTCAGAGCAGAGCATGGATGGAGACATATGAGCAAGCCACTCAAAACATTAATTTCAATGAGGAGCACTTACCCTGAGGACCCAGCCCTCTTGAATATAAACCTTCCTAGACGAAGCCACACCACAACTGCACTGAGCCAAATCAAATGAAAGCAACAGTGAGGGAAATATATGGACAACTGCTTGTTCATTTATTGTTGGTATCTTCTAATTCTGCTTTTAAAAACCCCTTCTGTTTCATTTGGCTTAAATGCCCCCTGCTTAACACTGCGTTCTATTTACATAACCACTGTATTCTATTTACATAACCACTGCTGTCTATTTACATAAATCACTTTTACATTTACATAAAGCACCACCTTCCCTCCAGGGCATTGGTGGTTTAGTGGTAGAATTCTCACCTGCTCCACCCCCTCTCTTTGTCACACCCTGATTTTCACCAGTCACTTTTCTCTCCACCCTCTCTGTGTCACATCCTGTTCACACCCTACTTGGGAAGTATATATAAAGACAACATTGTTCGTTTTAGTTAGTTGTTAGTTTAGTCTAGCTTGGTATAGATTGCGCTGCATCCTGCATGAATAAAGAGATGCGCACAGCTCAACCATGAGTCCCTGGTCGTCTGTCTCCCGTCAATGAAGCTCAGCCCGACGATTTATAACCATCAATAAACAACTGTTGAAGCAAAGGGAAGGTGGTATTCTTCATATACATCCGTTTATGTGAAATTTGTGATTTGCCCTCTATCTGCATGCTTCAGACCCTAAGTTTTTTGTTTTTTCTCAGAAGGCACAAATGAAGTTTGACTATTCTTTGAAACACACTTGGGGGAAATGTTCTTGGAAGACATGAGAAAGTTCAAATGATGTATGACGGGGGCGAGCAGGTCACAAACTTGTGAAATCAACATGGAATTCTGTAGTTTCACATTGACTTTTATTCCAACCACTACTTTTTTTTTTAAAAAAACATTTATTTATTTCCTTTTGTTGCCCTTGTTGTTTTATTGTTGTAGTTATTATTGATGCCATTGTTGTTGGATAGGACAGAGAGAAATGGAGAGAGGCAGGGAAGACAGGGGGGACAGAAAGATAGACACCTGCAGATCTGCTTCACTGCTAGTGAAGCGACTCCCCTACAGGTGGGGAGCCAGGGGTTCAAACCAAGATCCTTACGCTGGTCCTCGCTTTGCGCCACCTGCATTTAACCCACTGCGCTACCGCCCAACTCCTCCAACTACTACTTTCACTATTATTTAGAAGAGCTGGTATCAGTAATAAGGAGCAAAGTGTGTGAATTGATTTCCTTGCTTTTCCATGTATTTCTGAAGATGGATTAAATAGTTAAAAAGACAGAAAAGACAATAAAGGACTTGTCCTCCATATCCCAGTCTTCATATCTTCATCAACTTTGATGAAGCTGCTGTTTAGAATCCTGAGATTTAGGAGTCAAGCTAACACTTGCTTTTCAACTCTAATGCTCATAGCATGGCTGGGGTAAGATAATGAGCCTCTCAGAAATCATTTTCTCACCCCTGAATGGAGAAAACAAAACCTACCACATACTGCTATTAAATTTTAATGAATATATATTTAATATTGGTTTAGCAAACTTTTGTTTCAGGTAAACAGTATTATACTCTGATATTTCTACGTCAGAATTACAAATCTACCCTCCACCCACCTCCATGCAGTTGACTCCCATGAGTCATTTCACCATCTTCTGTGACCACCAATCAGTTCTGTATTTGAAGATTTGTTTTGTTTTGCCTGTTCATTCATTTTGTCCTTTGATACTCCATCTGAGCGAAATCACATGGTATTTTCCTCCATCTGACTTACTATACTTACATAATACCTTTCAGTTTTATCTATGTTGTGCAAATGGCAAGATTTCATCTTTTTAATAGCTTTGTATTTCTTTGTGGGTACATACATACATCTAAAATTTAGATAGCAAGAACTAAGACTTGCCACCCCACAGACTTTTGCTAAAATAAAGCTCTTCCTCCGTTTTGTTTAGTGTCACCATCACTGAAACTTGACAGTGTTTCCATGATAAGGTCCTAAATGTTCAATAAGGAAGTCCCTTATTTTAAAAGGCAGAAAATCCAGAAAACAGTTACTGGGTTTGCCCAGTAAAATATAGGAAACCAGGCCAAATCTGAATTTCAGGTAAGTAACATTTTAATATCCACATGCTTCAGATATTACATGAGGGAAACCTCTATTAAGAAGTTACTGGGCAGAGGGTAGATAGCATAATGGTTGTGCAAACAGACTCTCATGCCTGAGATTCCAATGTCCCAGGTTCAATCCCCCTCACCACCATAAGCCAGAACTGAACAGAGTTCTGGTGAAATAAATAAATAAATAAATAAATAAAGTTACTGGGTAGAAGCTGGAAGGGCACATTATCACTGGGTAATATTTATGCCTTGCCATGCCCACAGCACAGATTCCAGTCGTGGATCTACATGGGAGTGCTGCAGCATCAGGGAAAGGAAAAAAAAATGATCTGCAATTCAAATTAATTAGTGTCCTCTATTTTATCTAGCAACCCTGCTCTACATGAAGAGAAAGATGTTAAGAGGCACAGTTGGAAATTGTCAGCTTGTAGGTGACAGTTATATCCAGGGGATTTAGTGAGATTGACCAGGAATAACTAAGAACAAATCAGGTGAAAAAAGACAATAAAAGGAAGTCAGGAGGGAGTGCAGCGGGTTAAGCACAGGTGGCGCAAAGTGCAATAACCAGCAGAAGGATCCCAGTTCAAGCCCCCGGCTCCCCACCTGCATGAGAGTTGCTTCACAAGCAGCGAAGCAGGTCTGCAGATGTCTACCTTTCTCTCCCCCTCTCTGTCTTGCCCTCTCTCCATTTCTCTGTCCTATCCAACAACGACATCAATAGCAACAACAATAACTACAATAATAAAACAACAAAAGGGGACAAATAAATATTTTTTAAAAAGACAATAAAAGACCAGACCCTGGAATTCTGACCTTTAAACAGGTGATGGAGAGACCTGAAGATAAGGGAAGGCAGGCAAGTTTCAGGGAAGTCCCCACACCCCAGCATGAAACTTCATTGGTTTAAGCACTAAGTATAAAGGAGGTATTATTCTAGATACTATTGTAGATAAGAGAATAATTCAAGAGTGATCTGAAATTTTTACTTTGGATAATACTATCTTTTAGTTTTTTTAAAGTCTATTTCAGGATTCTGGTGAAAATCAGAGGGCATTTTCAACCCTTCTTTTATGGAGTAAATTGTATCCTCCTAAATTTATATGGTGAAGTCATAGCTAGAACCCAGATATTTCTGATTGTATCCTTATGCCATTCTAGAAGCAATTAGCTATGATAAGTGCCAGGGATAAAGCTCAGCGATCAAACTCAGGTCTTGAGAGAAGCAAGCTGGGAAGTCAGCCCCACCCTAGAGGTTCCAGGACTGGGGGAAATATAGGCTCTATAGAGGAAGTGGGAGTTTCCTGCTGTCTTAGAGTTTAAGAAGGCAATAGATAGTTATTGCTGTAATCAAATTATTTGGCAATTGGGTTAACTTTGAAAATCTCTTTGTTATGTATCATATACAACACCACCATAATTTGACATTATTTGTATATAGCTGTGTCTTATAGAGTAATGCCACTGGTTGCTTCTGTTCTCCCTGGTCTAAGTTTTTAAGAGAGTCAACATTTCGAAGACTCAGCCTATGGTCTGTGCATTAAAATGTTTGAGGAATTCAATCAATTTTTCCTCTCATATTAATTAGTGATTTATATGAGTACAAGTTAATAGGAGTGTACATAAATATCATTCCCACCACCAAAAGACCGTGTCCCATCCCCTCTTTCCCATCATGCCAATACCACACCCCCCCAAGTGAAGCCAAACAGCCACCTTCACCCTCCACCCAGAGATTTTTACTTTGGTGCCCTACCGCAAACTCAGTCAGATCCTGCTTTGAATTTCCCTTTCTGTTCTTCTTTCTCAACTTCTGTTTATGAGTGGGATCATCCTGTACTTGTCCTTTGTCTTTCTGATTTAGCTCACTTCTAGCTCCATCCAAGATGGGTGAGAGAAGGTGGGTTCATAGTTAATAGCTGCTAGGTATGCCATTGTGTATATACACCACAGCTTTCTCAGCCATTCATCTGTTGTTGGGAACCTGGGTTGCTTCCAGGTTTTAGCTATGAACATAGGTGCACACATATCTTTTTGGTTGGATGTTATGGAGTCCTTGGGGTATATCTCTAGGAGAGGAATTACTGGGTCATATGGAAGGTCCATGTCTAGTCTTGTGAGAGTTCTCCAGACTGCTCTCCATAGAGGTTGGACAAATTTACATTCCCACCAGCAGTGCAGAAGGGTTTCTTTGTCTCCACAGCTTCTCCAGCATTTGTTGCTGCTGTCCTTTTTGATGTATGCCATTCTCACTGGGGTGAGGTGATATCTCAGTGTTGTCTTTATTTGCATTTCTCTGACAGTCAGTGACCTGGAGCAATTTTTCACTTCGTTAGCCTTTCGGATCTCTTCTGTGGTGAATGTTTTGTTCATATCTTCTGCCCATTTTTGGATGGGGTCATGTTTTTTGTTGCTAAGTTTGTTGAGCTCTTTGTATATTTTGGTGATAAGTCTCTTGTCTGATGTATGGCATGGGAAGATTTTCTCCCATTCTGTGAGGGTTTTTTTGTGCGATGGTTTCTTTGGCTGTGCAGAAGCTTTTCAATTTGATGTAGTCCCGTTGATTTGTTTCTGCTTTAGTCTTCCTTGCAATTGGGTTTGTAACATCAAAGACATCTAAACCTTGAGGTTTAGGTGGGAAAATGTTCCACCAATGTTTTTCTCTAAGTATTTGATATTTTCATGTCTAACATCCAGCTCTTCGATCTCAGTTCATACCAAATGATAATTGCATCTGCTGATTTCAACCTAATCAACACACAACTACCACCTCAGCATACTTCACTTCAGATTGTGTCCAGAGAAGGCAGGTGTGGAATGTCAATCCTTCAGCCTCATTACTTGGCCACCAGGTTCCAGATGCTACCATGATGCCAACAGGACTTCCCTAGGCAGACAACCCCACCAGTATGTCCTGGAGCCCTGCTTCCCCAGAGCCCTGCCCAACTAAGGAAAGAGAGAGGCAGGCTGGGAGTAGGGATCGACCATGAAGCAATTACAGAAACCAGGCCTTCCACCTGCTGCAACTCATAATGACCCTGGGTCCATACTCCCAGAGGTATAAAAAAAATAGGAAAGCTATCAGGGGAGGATGGAATGCAGAGTTCTGGTGGTAGGAATTGTGTGGAGTTGTACCCCTCTTATCCTATGGTTTTTGTCAGTGTTTCTTTTTATAAGTAAAAATTAATAAAAAAAAATTAAAAACAGAAAACCCTCAGGTCTTACATGTATGAGACCCTGAGTGTGACCCCTGACATAAACAGACAAGCAAAGAAGTAAGAAGTGCTACTGGAGTTAAGGTGGGGGTCTTAATTCCACATGACTGGCATCCTTACAAAAAGAGTAGATACTATCTATGTGAATAAAGTTGAGATCTTCAGGCCATAACACATCAAAGATTACCAGGCTACCATTGTAAGTTGAGAGACCCAGGATAGATCCATTATTGCAATCCTCAGAAGGAAAAAGCCCTGCTGTTACTGTGACCTTGGACTTCCAGCCTCCAGATCTGAGACAATGCCTTTCTGTGGTCTAAGCTGCTCAATTTGTGGTACTTTGCTACCACAGACCTAGCTGACTAACATTCTTTCCCTTTACAAGCATTCAAAGGCTGCACAGCTGGTATTTTCCTGATAGTCAAATTGGTCCCAAGTGCCCAGGAGGGTGGTGGGCTCCCAATGGGAGATGCTGGCCAGCTCCCAAGTTAAAGTCTGGGCCACAGAAAGGGTATATGAGGGTGGTGTCTCCTCAGTCTGCAAATTCTCAGCTTCTAGTCCAGTAGTTGCTTGGTAGGTACATGTCTCTGCTTTGGAATCTTCTAAATTAGAAAGAGAACTCTGTCACCTTCCCTTCCTTCCTATCCTCCACCTCTCCAAGTCTTTTATTTCTCTACTTCTCTTCTTTGTCACAAAGCAACTGTATAGGCCAGGATAAAGCTGTCTGATGTAGTTTGCTCTTCTACTTAAGCCTTACTCCAAATGTGAAATAAAGCTATCATTCTAGATCCCACTCTGCAAGGAAGCTGCCTTTTATTTCCTGCTTTTTCTGGACGCATTTGCTGCCGGAAGGTGCTCCTTTATTCCACACTGATGGAATATTTATTCACTCAAAGGTACCACTAACAGCTGATCAGAAGCATCTCAGATGAATAGCACCTATACTTCAAGAAACCTGAAACTCTGTAAGTCAATCAAGGGTGAAAGATAAGGCTCTCTCTAGGATGTTTCCAGTTGCTCTATGAGGGCATACAGCGAATGCTAAGACTTTTAAAACATACTAGCTCTATGATAAAGCATGCGGGTGATGAGTGGGTGATGTCTGTATGAACACAAGACATTTGACATAATGAAGAACCTCAGGATGTCCATGCAAATTCTGGTAGTGTGTATTATGATATCGTATTACAAGTCATAGCAACTTGTGAACCTTTGAAGAATTCATCTTCTGTCTGGATTATTAAATATTATCACAAGTATGTGTCCTTTGTAACAGACAGGATGGAACTGGAAATGCTCTAGTGCATGAGAATTTCTCACATGGTTGGAACATCCTTTATAGGGAGGCCAAGTTTCACAGAACACTAGTATAATAGGGTTTGGTGTAAGAGACTGACAATAGAAGGATGTTTTGACTGTATATGGGGAAACAACTGGCCTACACTGGTACAGTAGCATCATCTTCCCTAAGAAGTCTACTGAGCTATGACAGAAGCTGTCATTTTGAGTACTGTATATGTACCAGGCACATAAACAAGCTGCCCTTGATAACCTCATCTTAAAGTGCACACTGAGGTAGATATACCACCAAGGAACTATGGTTTCAGGAACTAACCTGCCCAATGTCACACAGTAGGAAGTTGAGATAGAGCTGGCACCCCCTTTTTTGTGGTGCTTCATGCATACACAATTTCACTCAGGTCAACCATCTCACCACTCTCAGATGGAAAGAGGAAGAGACACCTAAGCACTGTAACTTTAACCTGTTTAAAACTGGATATCAAGCCATCATTACTATTAAAAGCCGGGGCAGTGAAGGAAACAGCTACAGACAATAATACACAGACCACTGTTTGCTTCTCAGTCAAGATTTCATACACATGACAAAAGGACTAAATAACACTGAAACCATTCAGAAAGAAAGAGTTTCTTTGTTCTGTAGTCAATTAACATTCATTCCTGCCTATATTCATCATGGAAATCACCTGACTAAAACGGTTGTTCAGGCATTCCTGACCACACAATTTCCTCCAAAGGAGTTCTCTTCATTTCCGATAACCTTTCAGTCTTGCTCTGTCAGTTCAGGAAATACTTTCATAGGTGTAAATGCCAGGTCACCATAGGAGTCAAAAAAACATGGTATTTTGTGTTTCTAGTACAGTCTTAACAGGATTACATGGTTTCCGGTGCTCCTTCACTTCAAGCTGGAAGAACTCTGGGTTCACTGTGGCTTCCTCTCGCCTAGGCAGTGCTCCCAAACACAAATGATGTTCCAGGACTGTTCTGTTTGTGAGTCGCCAGCCTTGATTCAACTCCCTCAAAACTAGAGGTAAAACTTAATTCCAGAAGCCCTTCTTCCTTTTAGAAGAAAGCAAGACAAGTGGGTAGAACATGAACATTTCACAGGGAAATCAGCTGTCTTCAAAATCTAAGTCAACAAGAGTGGCAACCACTTTCTTAATGTCAACCTTGTGAATTACTTTACTGTTCATCCCAATTTTTAGACAATATATTTCAGGAGGAAACTTCAGTTTTATTAGATTGAATCACATGAAATAACTGTGATCTGGTCATTATTTAGCCCACAAAAGCAGCCATTTCACATGAATCAACCCAAGAATAAGCATAACAATGTGTAGAAATCTCAAAACATTTTCTATATTTGGTTTTCAATTGAAATGGAGACTCTGGGCTGTAAGAATGAAATCAGAAATCATTGTATGTATTATATTGTTTCAAATGTCTGTTAAATTTTCTATATATATATATATATATATATATATATATATATATATATATATATCCTGGTAACCTTAATAGTCATTTAAAACTTACTTTTTTTTAACTTTTATAAGAGGAAGGGATACCAGAACACTGCTTAGCTCTGGCATGAGTGGTGCCAGGGAGAACTTGGGACTTCGTGCAAGGATCATGCTCTCTTGCTAAACCACCTCTCCAGACCACTGGTTGACCTCCATAGTCTGTCTTGTGCATACTTGGTAGAAAAATTCCTAATGCAGGGTGGATGAACTTTAACATTTGAAAAATTAATTTAACTAAGCTGGAAATAATAAGCAAAAAAATCCCACTTGATTTATTATTTACATTTTTATTAGAATTCTTCATAACTGTCAATAGTTGAACAACATATCAGGAAAAAAACCACATGGGACAGCAAAATCCTTTAAACTTGCACCACTTACATATATTTACACATAAAGTTACTGTATATATATAAAAAATATTTTCAAGGACTCATGGGCTTGGGAATATTCAAAAGACATTATTGCTACATTTCAATATTTACAGAAAAAAAGCCACAAAGTAGTTTCAAACATTAAGCCACTGCAAAGGAACATCTGATGTAAAAAAAATTATAAAAATATAAACTTTCAAGAATATCCAAGACAAAACTCTCAGTGAAGTGCCCCTGAAGTACCTAAGACATCTATAAGTAACAACCACTTTTCTTACTTTTCAGTATAAACAAAGTCAATAGAAACACAAAAGATATCTTTTTTCAGACAAAGTATGGCAAACAGTGACAATCTTTTACATGACAACAAAACCACCAAACCTGTTACCTTTGGAAAGGTGCAGAGCAAAGAACTCCAGTGCAAATGGTTACTTCCAGATGAATGGTCACCATTCTCTAAAAATAGTCTGAGTGACCTAAGAGGGGAAACCCATGAAAGCAACATACCTGAATCTTCCAAGATGACCCACAAACTTTGCCATGTACACATGGACCACTTAGGATTGGATAATGAATGATGAAAAAAAAAAGTACACTCTAAGAAGCATAGTAAGGCTTTCATCTACAGGGTAAAATTTAAACATTTCCATGGGAGACTAGCATTAATAAAATCTAAGGAATGGGTACAGTAATGTTGAGTATAAGTACCAGAGTGCTTGAAGTGCAGGTGGATTGCAAATAAATAGGTACTTAAGCACTCCACTCCCTATCTGCCTCTATGTAAGCTTTTGGTTTGCTTCTCTAAACACCCAGGTGAAAAGAAACAAGAGCAGTACTGACAGTGAAAGCCAAGCTACGTCTTGGGTACTAAAAGACCCTCTTGGGTTCAGGGCAAGAATACAGCCCCAAATATTTGTCTACAAGCATACACACGCTCACACATACATACTGATACAGATACTGGCCCTGTGTCCAGGACATGAATCTAGGACATTGCTGTTTTCTCGTTCATGCCAGAGTCATGCAGGAAGCCAGCAGCTTCTCAAATGACATAAAATCTAGCAAGAACAGTGCCATTTTGAAGCTGGCAGGCTTGTTCTGAATAATCTACAGAGCAAGTTCACTGGCTACAAAAGGAGATTTTTGTTGTTGTTGAGATTGTGCTTGGCAGTTACGTTTTTTTCTTTAGAAATAATAAAAAAAAAGCATTGACCGTTTCCTTCAAACTTTTCTGGCTCTCAGTCTATTTTTAAACACAGCGGACTTAAGCCAGGATAATATTAAGAGAACTACACCTTGTGGGCCCCCCACCCACCCCCAATATATGAACACATACAATATATAAATGAATATATACAAATGTTAGCAGGGGAGAGCTCTCCAATTCAGTTCCTTGACAACAAACTATTTATATTTAGAAACCAGGTTAGTAGTACAATGGCCCATGTATAGCAGCAAGTCTTCATTCATGCTCGGGGATAATTTTTCATGGCCTACATTCTTATTCCCAGCATGAACTATCAGATTTCTTAAGCCCAACTATTCATAGGCTCCTGCCTGTTGTTCTAAGAACATTGTTTTCAATCTACATCAAGAGCTTACATTATAGCTTCTGATCTTTCTGGATCATTATATCATTATGGATGGTTACAAGGGCTGAAAGTGAATACTGCTATGTATTCAAATAAACTGTCAACCATACTCTTTCCAACAGAAATTGGAGAAGATTTGGACAGATTTCAGGGTAACCAGCCCATCCCACCTTCCCCTTCCTCTAAGTCAAACATGTTCATAAAGTGAATTACTTTGCTATTAGGAACATATGGAGCTTGAACCTTTCAATGAGGTGGCCATAAGAACCAAATCATTGGCCACTACAGTGTGCTCAGAAAGACAGGTTATAGTGCAGTGTTCACATCCCTGGAGGAGGATGCAAGTTGAAGGAAAGCAAAATAACCACTGCAGAAATAAACAAAGAAGCCCGGGGTTCATTCTTGTGGGAGGAGACCTGCAGATACTCATTTGGTCTCAGACATCTTCATGGACAAGGAGAGGCTGGTTGGAAGAAGCGCTGCTGCCTACGGAGTTGATGCGTACAGAGTGGTCCACCAAGGTGCGCTCTGGGTTGGGGCTGCAGTTCGATAAGTTGGAATAAATCTGAGGGGAACAAACATACTGTGAGTACATCAGCCCACATAAGGTACACAGCCACAAAGGGGCACAGACTTTAGCACTAAAGATATGTGTTAGAGCCTCTTAAAACAGGGGAGGGTTTACAGGAGCTTCATAGCACAAATAAAATTCTACTGAGCAAAGATCATAGGAGTTTTATTTCCCCCCTCATTTCTCCAAGAGTTTGATTAAGTAGAAAAAAAATATACTTTTCTGAAGGCATGTATCTTGGAATAAGCACTAACTAATCTGTTGTAAAGGTTTATAAGGTTGGCAAATCTCTAAAGCCAGCAATGACCCAAGGGCTGATGTAATCTGCTCAGAAATCAGCAGTCTTTTCAGGATCTTCCATTAACAATCAGATACTAAAGTAGAAAATGCTTTTTAATTTGATATGCTCTTTGATACTCAGAAAAGCAAGTTTTAACCTAAAAATATCAGCAGTACATTCCCAGAAAAGATAGCTCTAAGAACCTATTGAAAAAAAAATGCTTAAAAAATCTGAATCAAAGTAAGGATCACTAATTCTTCCTTAAAAGCAGGAGAGGAAATAATGGATTTGTGTTTTGAATCCCCACTCCCCAAATCACTGGCAGAGAGCTCCCAACTTCAAACAACTCTTCATTCTACATGGCTTGTGGGCATGATAGCTCTCTGCCATTTTCCTGCCTATGCTTGTTGAAGTAGAAGGTTTATTTCACTGCAGTAACAAGCTGTCTATGCTTTCTATGCTTTCATTCTAGTCCTCCTTATCACAGCATTCCCAAAGGTTAAGTGAGTTGGACTTGTGAGAGTGAGACATACAGGCAGTATTTGGGGTCAAATTCTTATGAAGACTTCTTCCCTGCTTCATATAGTGCAAAGTCTTCATTTTTCCTCACAGTTTTTGGTGTGTGTGTGTGTGTGTGTGTGTGTGTGTGTGTGTGTGTGTGTGTGTGTGTATGTGTGTGTGTTCATTCATGGGGGCACTGGACAGAACGAAGTTGCTTCCACTACTTTGCCTTCCCCACCCAAAACCTGATTCATAGCCTAAGCCCAGGAGAGAAGGTAGGATGCTTGGTTCCCACTCTGAAAACCCAAGCAGGACATGTCTGGGAAGTGAGAGCAGAGAATGGAGTCAGTGCCTGGCCTTAGTATACTCACATGGCTGGAGCTGTCTGAGATCTGCTTTTCAATGAGCTGAACGATCTGCTTGAATGTTTGCCTCTTTAGGGGATCAGCATCCCAGCAAGTCTTCATTATGTCATACCTACAAAATGAAAGCCACTTTTCAATGACCTTACCCTGTCTTTAGGTGAATTATTCAAAAATAATTCTGGGGCTACACAACTGGACATACTAGCTGCCTCATGCAAAAATGGAGCACTGCATGTGGAAAATGCCACTAAATATTCTGTAGGTTTGGTGACAAGAGACTATGGAAATGACCTGCAGACATGACATTGACCTGGGTCCTAGGGATAAAATAAAAAAGGAACCAAATGACATTTCAAGCTGTTCTCGTGAAAAACCCTCAACATCTGTGTTTCTAAAACAAAAGGGAAACACCCTTTGAAGGAAAGCATCTTAGCCCTTACATTTCAGCTGGTGCATGCTCTGGGCTCAGCATTCGGAAGCCTTCCTTGATCATCTTGTAGAACTTAGAATCCACTGGCATTCCTGGGTAGGGGCTGCTTCCTGAGGCAAGAACAGTTTGCAAATCAGTACTCATCAGAAGCCAGCAGGACACTCACTGATAAGCTTAAGAAGATGGTCAGAGTGCAATTGAGGTGCCTTTGGTAGGAATCATCTTACCTAGAGAGAACAGCTCCCACAGGAAAATCCCATAGGACCAGACATCACTTTCAAATGTGTACACGCAGTTGAAGATGCTTTCAGGTGCCATCCACTTCACAGGGAGCCTAGCCTGCGACAGAAGAACAACAGCACCAGCTCAAAAATTAAGCAGCTCAATGGAGGAGAGGGGGGTGGAATTAACAAAAGTATTCCTGCAGCTGATGCTTCTGATGAGAGGTGGGGAGGAGAGCTTCAGCATCAAATGTCCTCTTACCTTAATGACCTCAGGTGATCCCAGTGACCACTGAAATACTACCCCCATCTTAAAGATGGGGCCATTGATGCAGTACAGCATGGTGATTAAGAGGACAAATATAGAGCCAAGATATGAGTTTTAATTCTGATTCTATCATTAGCCTGGAGTAACAAAGATTTGTCATATTTCCACCTTACCCTGATGGACTCTATAGTAAGACTATATTTTTCTAGCTCCTACCAAGCTAGATGAGGCCACATGAATCTATTGTGGTCACCAAGTCATTAGAATGATATGGGAACACTAAGACAATCTTCCTAAATATGACTGGCATCCGTTTTTTTACTCTCTTCATTTCTCTTTTCTGACTTCTGGACCTGCTGGCTGGCTTTTCAGTGGCATACTGGACTACAATGATGAGGGCATCATCCAGCTGTGATAAATGACATGAAGAATCTGGTCCCTGAGTACATCATACAACCTCTACAACAGCCTGCCCTGCAGCTCTTACACTTCTTTTTCTCCTGTTCTGAATTTTCTGTCATATGCCACTCAAACTATCCCTTCACTAATAACACATTGGAATAGTCACTTGGGGGGAGTCGGGTGGTAGCACAGCAGGTTAAGCACATGTGGCATGAAGCATCAATAACAACAATAATAACTATAACAACAATAAAAAAACAAGGGCAACAAAAGGGAAAAATAAATATAAAAATATTTTTTTTAAAAGTCGCTTGGTAGGTAGGTCTTGGTGTCTTCTGTAAAACAGAAAACAGACTTTTAAATTTCATGAGTTGTTTTGCAGGTTAAAAAAGATAATGTGGATAAAAGTGCTCAGCACTGTACTCACTGAGTCACCAGTACCTGGAAAGTTGCCTAACATCAGGAAGACCTCAATAAACAGTAGTGGCTAGTGGTGACTACGACTACTACAAGGTGGTAAGTGGCAGATTCAGACATTAAATGCAACAGCTCGACTTCATATCCTGAACTCTTTCAGCTAAAATCAAGCCAAATATTCTGTTAGAAATATTCTGGATTCTTGCTTCTAACTCTACCATAAAAAGCTAAATAAATCCTTCTCTTAATCCATTTTGAGTTAAACCTGGGAAGACAGTTTTTGCAGTCTTAAAACTATTTTAGTGAGTTGTGGGGTGGGAATAGCCTTCCAATAGCACTTCCCAGATTTCATGCAGGCATTTTTATGGAGGATATTATTTGGAAATGTTGAATGACTTGAAATCAGGGGCCTGGAAGGAGAAAATTACATTATTTTGCTATGAAAAAGCTGTAGTAAATCCACTATCATGTTTACGAATATTTCAAATAAAACATCTATAAAGAACAGAATAATAAATGCACTTGTAAATATTAACTTCAATGTGTCTGGCACTATTCTAGTCATTTATGTGTATTGTCTCATCTAATCCACACAACAAATTTACAAGGTCGATGACAGTATTATTTCCAGAAATGCAAGGCCAAGATTCAGGCAAGTTGGGCAATCTTGACAAAAATCACACAACTAGTAAATAATGGAGCCAGATGTGGACTCAAGACTGGATCTAGAAGCTACTTCCTCTTCCTCTTGCCCTTTTGCCAGTACTCAGAAGCTAGGATAAGGAACCACCTTTCATTTCCCTTCCAATAGTACTCCAGAATGGAAGCTAGTGGGTTTGAGTAGCATTCCTAATAGTGGAATCTAGTCTTTTAAAAATTTTATTTATTTATTTTCCCTTTTTAAAAATTGTTGTTGTAGTTATTATTGTTGTTGTTATCGTCGTCATTAGGACAGAGAGAAATGGAGAGAGGAGGGGAAGACAGAGGGGGAGAGAGAGACACCTGCAGACCTGCTTCACCGCTTGTGAAGTGACATCCCCCCACACCCGCAGGTGGGGAGCTGGGGGCTCCAACCAGGTTCCCTACACTGGTCCTTGTGCTTCGCACCATGTGCGCTTAACCAGCTCTGCTACTGCCCAGCTCCCATGGAATCTAGTCTTAGAAGAGATTTATTTAAAATGCATGCTTTTACTAGCAGGTAAACCCAGCCACAACTAAAAAAGTCATCAGGTACAAAGAGATGCCATGATGATGAAGGAGAAGTTATTACATGACCATAAGAAACATCTTCTTCCAGAAATAAATTTGGACAACAGAAGTGGATCTGGAGAAATAGATACAAAATACATAGAGTATAATATGGCCTCCCTAACAGTCTGGGGTGCCACTTAGAAGCCATGCCCTCTGGTTTTGTCTCATTTGTCATCTCAGACAAAGACAACTAAAATATACTAGCTCTTAGTTTCTCCATCTTTTCAAAAATGTATTCATTTAAATGCCAAAGGTTTGGTTTGATGATACAGTGAAAATCAGTAATGAAATAAAGTACTTTAAATAAAATCACTATATTTTACAGATTATTGCTCATAAGCCCATTTAATAAGATCTCTATTGATTTTGCAACCCAATATTCTAAATACCTAGGTCTGAACATTATCTTAGATTTTCATCTTTTTTCACATAGCACACAAATTTCAAAAATAAAGTTCTCCTGCGGTGACCTTCAGGTTCACATTTCCTTCACTTGAGCAAAATCAAGTTCATTACTATTCTGAGGCTATAATGGAAATTAAGGCTATTTCTGTTTCCTTCACATGCCCTATAATTACACAATTAGAATTAGGAATTCTATTATCGGAATGTTAGTTGTAGTAATGTTCAGGAAACCCTGCAAATTTTGCTGAAGTACACTTAATTTGACTGCTAAAATGCATGAGATCTCAAAAGGTAGAATTTGCATTATGAAAATCATTTAAAAAATTCCCATAAAAACTTGAAAATGAAACCTGTCACTGGACTGTCAAACAGAGAATAGGTACTCACGTTTCCTTTGACCACATAATTAGAATCATTCTTAATGTCTCTGGCTAGACCAAAATCACAAATCTTTGTGATTCGACCATGAGTAAGGAGGATATTTCGGGCTGCCAAGTCTCGATGAATACACTATTAGGAAAGTGGAAGAGAAAAAGAAAACCGTTTGAATTTATATTAAACTTTTTAAAGAGTGAAAAATGTGTTTAATACAAGAGTGCTGCTGCTTATGTTATAAAAATCCAATACTCTTGCTTTACATTTAAACTATTCAGCGCACCAAAAATAAATATTTAAATTATGCCTTGAATGATGCTCAAATTTTGTTTCATATTGTTGGGACCTTAATTACTATAATCACTTGCAAAACCAACTTGAATAAATGCTCCCCCCCCCCACTTAGGATGGCTTTCATTCACAGAAAAATACATGATAAATACCCGTATCGTGTTTTTTTAACTGAAGCTCATTTTGCATGCTTCTCTTAGAACATCCTTTTAGAGTTTCTAAAATGTCTTTGCAGCTTCAATTTGACATCTCCCAAGGGCACAGGGAAGAAGCTCTTTATTTCAGCCACTCTATATCCTCTTTTACTCTGGTAATTGTTTGGAAATGTCACCAATGATACTTTAGGATCTGTCACCTCATTCTCTTCTGTTAGTCCCATTTTCTAGACTTTCTTTTTTCTTTCAAGAGACTATGATATTTGTTTTGGTTCCATTATTTTCTTACTTTTCATTTCTATTGTTTTTCTCAGAGTTTACTAATCTCTCTGGCTCCTTATTTCCCCTTCATAAATTTTGTGTTTGTATGATCTAACATCAGTGAAATCAAGGTTAAAGCTACATGAGGTATCTTCTCCTTATGCCTATAAAAAAAAAATAACAAAAACAACAATTCCTTTCCCCTTCCTTCCTTCCTCCCTCCCTCCCTCGCTCCCTTTCTCCCTTTCTCTCTTTCTCTCTTCCTTCCTTCCTTCCTTCCTTTTTCCTTCCTTCCTTCCTTCCTTCCTTCCTTCCTTCCTTCCTTCCTTCCTTCCTTCCTTTCTTTCTTTCACCACCAGAGTTATTATTGGGACTTGGTGCCTGCACTAAAAATCCACCTCTTCTGGCAGCCATTTTTGTTCTTTCATTTCTATTTTTATTTGATAGAACAGAGAGAAATGAGGGGGGGGGTGGGGAGACAGAGAGGGAGAAAGATAGGCACCTGTAGACCTGGTTCACCACTTTAAAACATCCCCTTGCAGGTGAGGAGTAGGAGACTTGAACCTAATCCCTTATGCATGGTAGCAAGTGTGCCCAACTGGGTGCAGCACTGCCCAGCTCCCAGCACTGTTTCCTAAAAGCATGTCCCAAATCCTAAAATCTGAATGTTTTTAATAATTTTACTGCATGTAAAAAACCATTAAAAAGCTCATATAGACATCCCTGTACTTTAAAGAATTTTATATATGAGAACAAAATTTTTAAAAAGATAGCAGTTGGGGGGGCAGAGCCAAGATGATGACTTGGGAGGCAGCTGTTGGCATGAGCTCCAACAAGCATGGCTTGTGACCTAGGATTTGCTGTATAGGGTAAGATATACTGGGCCATCAGCAGTGGGGTGAATAAGGGGTCCTATAGCTCACTCTTAGGTTAGAAACAGAGGAAAAAGAAAGGAAATCTTTTCATTATTTCTAAAGCTCACCCCTCCCCTCCACCCCAGAACCAGACCCTACTCCTAACAGGCTTCCCGCTGAGTTAATTTCTTTACCAAGATTCCTGGCTCACCAGGGGTGTCATTCCAATCCTTTTCCTTCTCTCTCTCTCTTTTTTCTAAGTGGCTGGAGGTCTATTTGAGCGACAACATATCTGACCAATCAGAGCCTCAACCCTGCCTGGGAAAGACTACCTGTAGGTTTTTTTTTGTGTGTGGATATTTCTTACAATTGGCTGTCATCCAGAGGCGTCCAAGCTGCAGACTGACTGCTAGGTTTTTTTTTTTTTACTCTATTCTATTTCATTATTAGTATTATATATATATATACGTGTCCCTTTTCCCACCTCCTTCTTCAGGTTGACCAAAATTAACTGTTACAGTTTTTACCTTTGCTAGGTTACCGGGTATCCTATCCATTGTGAGAGGAACTTGTTTCACTCTACCTCTTCCCTCCACTCTCCTTTTTCCCTCGTCCTAGCTAATTAAAAAAAAAAAAAAAAGAAAAAAACTCTTTCCTTTCACTGCTCTTTTTTTTCCTTGTTCTTGTCTTTTCTTCCTTCCTCCTTCTTTTGCTTTCTGAATTCACTCATTTGTGAATTATTTGGGGAAGAAATCTGACTCAGAGTGGACTCTGTCTGTCTCTCTTCTCTACTTCCCTTTCTCCTCTTGCTATCCCTAGAATTTTCAGTGGACAGTAGATTTGCATAACTGTCTATTCTTGCTTTCCCTTTTCTCTTTTCTCTTTCTTTTTCTTTTGGATTTGGTTGTTATTTTTTTCTTGGACTGGAGGTGTTGTTTGGCTAACTGGTATTGATTAAACTGCATCAATCCTTGCTTCAGTTACTATTGTTGGAATTTCCGAGGTTGGTGACTGCATTTGTCATAAAGATATTTAGTACAGCGTGGCTTGTACTCAAAACATAACAACTGAAGAACGACAGAACAGAACAGTAATAAACACATCAATCAAAAAAAATAATAATAAAGCTTAAATGAAGAGCAAATAAAGCTGTTACCACAATTAATCAAGACAGGATCCCAGAAAAAAACTCCAAATCAGTCAGAAGTAACCATAGATAAGAAAAGTATGCAAACAATAATAACCTAATAATCACAGAAATGAAGACAACTATGGAGGAAAGGGCCATCAGAATTAGGGAAACAACAGATGAGACCCTAAAGGAAAATACTAGTGACCTCGAGGTAGTGAGAGAACTAAAAGCTGAAATAGCTGAACTAAAAGGTCAATTAGCACAACAAGCTAATACTATAACAGAACTGAAGAAACAAGCTGAGGGAAAGGAAAGTAGGCTAACAGAAGCAGAAAACAGATTTAGCCACAGAGGACGAGCTAGAGAAAACTAAAAAAGAGGTAAAAGAGCTCAAAAGAGATTGAGAGACACTGAAAACAACAACAGAGACAAATGGGATGATCTCAAAGAAGTAACAGTCCTATAATTGGCCTGCCAGAGGAAGAAAGAGAGGAAGGGGAAGTAAACATTCTACAGGAAATAATAAAAGAAAACTCCCCGGACCTAAACAACAGAAAGGACATTAAGATTCAAGAGACCCAGAGAGTCCAAAACAGAATCAACCCAGACCTGAAGACACCAAGACACATCATAGTTACAGTGAAAAGAAGTAAGAATAAAGAAAGGATCCTAAAGGCTGCAAGAGAAAAACAAAAAGTCACATACAGGGGAAAACCCATAAGATTATCAGCAGACTTTTCCACTCAAACTCTAAAAGCCAGAAGAGAATGGCAAACTATCTATCGAGCCCTGAATGAAAAAGTGAAAGGATAGAAAACTATCATACAGGATAGTGGACCACAAAAAAGGGCAGGAACAGCCATTCTCATCTCTGATACAACAGACTTTAAATAAAGTAATAAAAGATAGTCAAGGCCATTACATAATGATTAGAGGATCAACGAACCAACAAGATTTAACAATTATTAACATCTATGCACCCAATGAGGGACCATCTAAATACATCAAATACCCACTGAAAGAACTACAAAAATACATCAATAGTAATACAATAATAGTGGGAGACTTTAACACCTCACTTTCACACTTAGATCAACAAAGCAGAGAATCAACAAAGAAACAAGAGATTTGGGGGTCAGGCAGTGGCACAATGGGTTAAGCGCATGTGGCGCAAAGTGCAAGGACTGGCATAGGGATCCCGGTTCAAGCCCCCGGCTCCCCACCTGTGGAGGAGTCGCTTCACAGGCGGTGAAGCAGCTCTGCAGGTGTCTGTCTTTCTCTCCCCCTCTCTGGCTTCCCCTCCTCTCTCCATTTCTCTCTGTCCTACCCAACAATGAACAACATAAGCAATGGCAATAATAATAACCACAACGAGGCTACAACAACAAGGGCAACAAAAGGGGGGGAAATGGCCTCCAGGAGCGGTGGATTCATGGTGGAGGCACTGAGCCCAGCAATAACCCTGGAGAAAAAAAAAAAAGAAACAAGAGATTTAAATGAAGAGATGGACAGACTAGACCTCCTGGACAATTTTAGAGTTCCTTACCCCACAAAACTAGAATACACATTCTTTTCAAATCCACACAGCACATACTGAAGGGTAGACCACATGTTAGTCCACAAAGACATCATCAACAAATTCAAGAGCATTGAAATCATCCCAAGTATCTTCTCAGACCACAGTGGAGTAAAGCTAACATTTAACAACAAACAGAAAATTACAAAATGTCACTGAATTTGGAAACTAACAACATACTGCTTAAGAACTGCCGGGTCAGAGAGGCACTCAAGTAAGAAATTCATATGTTCCTAGAAACAAATGAAAATGAAGACGTAAGTATCAAAATATTTGGGACACAGCTAAAGCAGTACTGAGAGGGAAACTCATAGCCATACAGTCACATACTAAAGAGTAAGAAAAAGCTGAAATAAATGACCTTACTGCACACCTTAAGGACTTAAAGGAAGAGAAACAAAGGAACCCTAATGTAACCAGGTCAGAACTCACTAAAATTAGAGCGAAAATAAACATTGAAAAATAAGAGAACATACAAAAGATCAATAAAGCCAAATGTTGATTCTTTGAAAAATTAAACAAGATTGGCAAACCCCTAGCCAAACTCATTAAAAAAAAAAAAGGGAGAAGACTCAAGTAAATAGAATTGTAAATGATTAGAGGAGATATCACAACTGACACCACAGAAATCCAGAAAATCATGCGAAGCTTCTATGAAGAACAATACAACACCAAGTTAGAGAATCTGGAAGAAATGGAAGAATTCCTAGAAACATATGCCCTTCCAAAACTGAACCAAGAAGAATTACAAAACCTAAATGCACCAATCACAGACAAAGTAATCGAAACAGATAGTAAGAATCTTACCAGCAACAAAAGTACTGGATATGATGGCTTCACAAATGAATTCTACAAAACCTTCAGGTAACAGTTAATACCGACACTTCTAAAGTTTTTCCACAAGATCGAAGAAAACAGGAACATTTCTATGTTCTATGCCTTCTATGAAGCCAACATCACCCTGATAGCAAATGCAGGTAGGGACACATCAAAAAAGGAAAACTACAGACCAATATCTCTAATGAACATAGATGCCAAATTTTAAACAAGAATCCTGTCCAACTGCATACAGCAGTATATCAAAAAAGATTGTTCATCATGTCCAAATGGGATTTATCCCAGGAATGCAGGCTGGTTCGAGATACATAAGTCAATCAATGTCATTCACCACATCAATAAAAGCAAAAGCAAAAACCAGATGATAATCTGAATAGATGCAGAGAAAGCCTTTGACAATATCCAACACCCTCAAAACACTACAAAAAATGGGAATAGATGGGATATTCCTCAAGATAGTGGAGTCCATATATATCAAACCTACAGCCAACATCATACTCAATGGACAGAAGCTGAAAGCATTCCCCTTCTGATCAGGGAGTAGATAGGGCTGTCCACTATCACCATTACTCTTCAACATAGTATTGGAAGTTCTTGTCATAGCAATCAGGCAAGAGAAAGAAATCAAAGGAATACAGATTGGAAAGGAAGAAGTCAAGCTCTCACTATTTGCAGATGATATGATAGTATACATAGAAAAATCTAAAGAAACCAGCAGAAAACTACTGGAAGTTATTAGACAATATAGCAGGGTGTCAGGCTGCAAAATCAATGTACAAAAATCAGTGGCATTTCTTTATGCAAACACTAAATCTGAAGAAGACATCCAGAAATCACTCCCATTCACTGTTGCAGCAAAATCAATAAAATATCTAGGAATAAAGCTGACCAAAAAAGTGAAAGACTTTTATACTGAAAACTATGAGTCACTCTTCAAGGAAACAGAAAATGATACTAAGAAATGGAAAGACATCCCATGCTCATGGATTGGAAGAATAAATATCACCAAAATGAATATTTTCCCCAGAGACATATACAAATTTAACGTAATACCCACCAAAGTTCCAGGAAGCTTCTTTAAGAGAATAGAACATAAACTGCAATCATTTATCTGGAACCAGAAAACACCTAGAATTGCCAAAAACAATCTTGAGGAAAAGAAACAGAAATGGAGGCATCACACTCCCAGATCTCAAACTATATTATAAGGTCGTCATCATCATCAAAACACCATGGTACTAGAACCAAAATAGACACACAGACCAGTGGAACAGGATTGATAGCCTAGAACTAAACCCCCACACCTAAGGGCATCTAATCTTCGATAAGGGGACCCAAAGTATTAAATGGAGGTGGAAGGCTCTCTTCAATAAATGGTACTGGGAAAACTGGGTTGAACCATACAGAAGAATGAAAATGAATGACTTTATCTCGCCAGAAACAAAAATCAACTCCAAATGGATCAAGGACATGGATGTTAGACCAGAAACTATCAAATACATGAAGGAAAATATTGGTGGAACATCTTCCCACCTAAACTGCAAGGGTATCTTTGATGAAACAAATCCAATTCCAAGGAAGACTAAAGCAGAAACAAACCAACGGGACTAAAACCAAATTGAAAAGCTTCTGCACAGCCAAAGAAATTATCACACACAGAGACCCCTCACAGAATGGGAAAAGATCTTCACAATGCCATACATCAGACAGGAGACTAATCACCAAAATATACAAAGAGCTCAGCAAACTTAGCAACAAAAAAGAAAATGACCCCATCCAAAAATGGGCAGAAGATATGAACAAAACATTCATTACAGAGGAGATATGAAAGGCTAACAAACATATAAAAAATTGCTCCAGGTTGCTGTTTTTGAGAGAATTGCAAATAAATACAATATTGAGATACCACCTCACTCCTGTGAAAATGGCATACATCAAAAAGGACAGCAGCAACAAATGCTGGAGAGGCTGTGGGGACAGAGGAAGGAACCCTTTTGCATTGCTGGTGGGAATGTAAATTGGTCCAGCCTCTGTGGAGAGTAGTCTGGAGAACTCTCACAAAGCTGGCCATGGACCTTCCATATGACCCAGTAATTCCTCTCCTGGGGATATACCCCAAGGACTCCATAAACCCAACCAAAAAGATATGTGTACACCTATGTTCATAGCATCACAATTTGTAATAGCTAAAACCTGGAAGCAACCCAGGAGCCCAACAACAGATGAATGGCTGAAAAAGCTGTGGTGTATATACACAATGGAATAATACGCAGCTATTAGGAACAATGAATCCAACTGCATATCAGATTTCAGGCTCGGGGGGAAAAAAAACTAGGATAGCCACAGGCCCTTTGGAATATAACTAAAATATGCCTACTAGCGATCTACAAAATGGAGGACCCCTCAACTTTTCATCTGCACTATTCCAGCCCATAGGTCCATGGTTGGTCAACAATTTGCTTGGCTTTGTATGTTAACTCTCTTTTCAAACACCAGGTTCCAGATGTTAGCATGATGCTGACCAGATTTCCCTGGACAGACAACCCCACCAATGTGGAGCTCCGCTTCCCCAGAGCTCTTCCCCACTAGGGAAAGAGAGAGACAGGCTGGGAGTATGGATCTTCCTGTCAACGCCCATGTTCAGCGAGAAAGCAATTACAGAAGCCAGATCTTCCACCTTCTGCATCCCACAATGACCTTGGCTCCATATTCCCAGAGGGCTAAAGAATAGCAAAGTTGTCAGGGGAGGGAATGGGATACAGAGTTCTGGTGGTCAGAATTCTGCGAAGTTGTATCCCTTTTATCCTATGGTTTTGTCAATGTTTCTTTTTTATAGATAAAAAATTAAAAAGAAAAAAGATAGCTGTTGGAGCACACACACACAAAACTATAAATTTCTTCCGCTTTTTGTTATGATACTTCAAAATGACACTCTGCATTCTACCTATGACTCTAATATGCTCCATTCTGACTTTTAAAAGCAAAGTCTCTTATGAGGATCACTCCTACTTACATTCTTTGAGGCAAGGAATGCCATGCCCTTTGCCACCTGGTAGGAAAAGCTCAGCAAGTCTTCTAGGTCTAGGGCCAACTCATCATCATCCATGATGGCAGGAGTCACATCTCTTTCTACGTATGAGCCTGATAGAAGGAGAACAGTTTTTTTGTTTTTTTTTTAGGAAATAAAATCTTAATTTTTTTTTAATTTTCCCTTTTGTTGCCCATGTTGTTTTGTTGTTGTAGTTATTGTTGTTGATGTCATCGTTGTTGTATAGGACAGAGAGAAATCGAGAGAGGAGAGGAAGACAGAAAGGGGGAGAGAAAGACAGACACCTGCAGACCTGCTTCACTGCCTGTGAAGGGACTTCCCCTGCTGGTGGGGAGCTGGGGACTCGAACTGGGATCCTTACGCTGGTCCTTGTGCTTTGCTCCACATGTGCGTAACCCACTGCACTACCGCTGGACTCCCAGGAAATAAAATCTTATAGGTGAGGAAAAGAAAAGACAGTGGCAACAATAGTATCAATGAACAGTAATGAATTTGCTGACTGAAATTTGCAGGCAAATCACCTCCCAAATGTTGAGGACATGTAGGCAGGTGTTGAATCACACAATTACCACTCACAATTCTAGGTTAAGTTAAAACATTACTAGAGGCAAAGGGTGGTGGATTTACACTCCAAATCTCACATTTTAATGAGCAAGATATATATTTGCTATCCAGATATTTTCATAAATGCAGTAAGAGGCATGGGTTCAATATCACATGCTCTGCTATCAAATACCCCCATGCTAATCCTTGGCATTGCCACTGGACCCTATAGTAATAGGGAGGCAATCACAACTACAAATGTAATTATAGTCCAGAGCACTAAGAGAAGTCTTCTCTGAGTGAGGGTTTTTTTTAAGTGCTTCATAGGTACCCACCTATTCTCATAGATTTTCTTTTTTCTGTTTTGGTTGGTACAACGTAAGACACTCCAGGTTTCATGTCCATGTACTCATTAGTGCTGTCACTGCTGGGGAAGAAACAGCTATTAAACCATGACTGAATAAAATGGGGACTGAGAGTGTGGCATCTAAGAGCAGGCTATTCTAGCTCAACATCTTTCCAGTTAAAAATATTTCATTTAGTTTACTGGATAGAAATAGACATAAATTGAGAGGGAAGGGGGATAGAGAGTGGAAGAGAGGGAGAAAGCTGTAGTACTGCTTCACCATTCATGAACCCTTCTGCAGGTGGGGACCAGGGACTTGAACTCAGGTCCTTGCTCCCTGTTACATGTGTGCTCTACTGGGTGCATCACCGTGTGGTCCCCTATCTATCTTCTTTTCACATAATAGTGTTATTTTATTTGAAGAATGTTATGCTAAGTTTTAGTGGCAAAAATCTACTTCAGTGCAGTATGAGGTTTTTAATATTCAACATCAGGGTTCAAACCCCAGGAATTAGGTGGCCTTTTTATGTGCAATTATAGATGCCAATCAGGTTGGATATCTAGCTTCTGATACTAGGGATCTAATGGGAATCAAAGAGCCAAAAATATTCCACATTACTTGAAACTCTAATTTAGCCCCAAGAGATAAGGAAGGAACAATGAGCAAGAGCTCTGAGATGTGTTATAGGGAAAGGCAATGATTGCTAATACATAGGGACTGAAGGCTTGAAAAACCCAAGTTTGGTTCAGAGAAACACCAATAATTTGGATGATTTTATGAACCATCTGGACCTCTTGAATCTGCAACATTTGGCTGGAGAGTCTTCAAGATTTCTAGTACTTCCTGCTTCTGATTAGCATAGAAACACCATGACAACAACTTCCTTCGGAGTGTGCTGGTGGTTCCAATCCCATATGGGATACCAAAGCACAAAGAACATCACACAGGATTAAACAATTAAGACTAATATTTCAGAATATTAAATACACACACACACACACGGAGTCAACCTTTCAGAAATAAGACAAAGTGGCTTAATGATTCGTATAAGCAGCATATGCACTGGAGAAACTAACAAAGGATGGTTTTTATTTTACTTTACTATGATTTGACGCTACTTAAGTTTACAGAATTTTTTTTAAGTACAACCTGGGGTTAAAAATTTAAGTTTAAGGTGTAAGAAAGGTCTATGAGAGGTAGTTGCCCATCAGTTACATTTACCATAGTTTCCTTGAGCTTCTGGAGCTACGGTTTAATGAGACAAAGTAAGCTAAGAGGAGAGAATCCCCCCCACATCTGCAGAAATATAAGGTGTGATGGGTTTGGAATGGTAGGACTTCTACTGAGCTAGGGAAGTAAAAACTAAAACAGAAGATCTTAACAATATTTGGAAAGCACAGCATAGTACAGAGAAGAAGAAGGGGGGAAATAAAACTTATACAGGTTGTAAACTGAACTAATATTCCCTCAAGGATCCTGAAATTCTTCTAGGCATCATTCACATTCAGAATCTTAATAATGATGGAGATAAAAACTAAGTCAAGGAATTAAAACTTGTGCTAGATTAGCAGTGCCTTTTTATAGTATGATGGGTTCAAAATAAAACAAGGCAAGATATATAGAAATTCAGAGGTAGATGGTGAGAAATATTCAGAGCTCTCTGCCACTCTACTAAAGGTTTGAAAAGGATTTGTAGTGATAACTTGACAGGCTTCGGATTTTCTTTATAAACAATGTCTCAATGCAAAACTACATACAGCAATACAATCAACATTGCTAATGCAAATGATGCAAAACACCAGCATGGTAAGAAGACCAGGTATAGATTTAATTCATGTGACTATAATGCTTAGGAAATAACTAAATATGAATTTAAAAAAAAATCAACAAAAATCCACTCTATTTGAGTCTTTGAAAACACTATTTAAATTTGCTAAACTGTTAATCACATTTAAATGATTTAATAATTCTGATTTTGTACCTTAAAGTACCTCAGTTCATTTTTTAAAGAATCAGTCTTGATTGCAAGCCCTTATGACCCCATGAACTGCCTGTCAACAGAGGACTATTTATGTAAATCAGTCTTACCAAGACAACTCCTTTGAATGTAGAAGGTTCTTATAAAGTGCTGCTTCCGTGTGATCTTCCTGCTTTGAACAAATGAATGAATCACGTTTTCTTCTCAAAAAATTCAAAAGATCACCATAGCAACAATATTCCGTAATGACCAGGGTGGGTCCTACAAGTATATAAGAAGAAGTGAGAGAGAGGTGAGCTGCATAAGCAAATCTGCCTCCCACAAAAGCGATCATAGCCGTGAACCTGCAGGTTCAACGGATTAGCTTCCTTATGACAAATACCAGCCTATCTATTTTAACACAGCTTAGCAAAAGGCAGTATACTGTGGAGTAAAACTAAACAAGTAAGTCCCCTTTTTGCCTGACTTTCTAAGTGATGACAATGTTTGGGACCAAGCATGACTGCTAGTGCTAAAGGCAGGAGTTTTCAGTTTTCAAGAATTATACTATTATTATCAGGCTTTCTGTGTGAATCCTTTGATTCATTACTGTTTACAGCAGGGCTTCACACCCTCTTGGTAATGCTATTATGGAAATGATGAAGAGCACAAACTGCGGCATAATAGGAAAACCAACCACATGGAACAGCCAGCTGAGACAAGACTGGAAAATGGTTGAAAACTCGAAATAACAGGGCATCACCTGCATTCTGAGCATAACCGGTTGACTTTCTGGTGGTGGCGGTGAGGTTTACGAAAGGCTAAAGTCGTAGCTCTGAAGTCAATAAGGCAACTCAAGAACATGGGCAGAAATTACTCATGAAAGTCATAACATGGAGAAGCAACATTTATTGGAACTGCTTTGTGAAATTATATGAAGTCATCAACTTGACTATAGTCTCCTCAGGTCTTGAGGAGCCACTCATTTTAGACATCTCTATTCCTTTAGACCAAAATGCTTTCTGGAAACAGCACAGAAGTCCTTGATGGAAAGTGCAATCAATGCTTCTGAATAGGGGATCTATTTTTCTTTCTTTTTAAAAAATATTTATTTATTTATTCCCTTTTGTTGTTGCCCTTATTTCATTGATGTCGTCGTTGTTGGATAGGACAGAGAGAAATGGAGAGAGAAGGGGAAGACAGAGAGTGGGAGAGAAAGACAGACACCTGCAGACCTGCTTCACCGCCAGTGAAGGGACTTCCCCTGCAGGTGGGGAGCTGGGGGCTCGAACCGGGATCCTTACGCTGGTCCTTGTGCTTTGTGCCATGTGCGCTTAACCCGCTGCACTACCTACCGCCCAACTCCCGGGGATCTATTTTTCTTAACGGATTTGAAGTGTTTGCTTTAACCGTTTGGATATATATTATTTTATGTAAATGTGTGCAATTATAATACTTATTTTTAAGGACTGGCAGTCTTAGAAATCTATTTTCATATAACATGCAGATAAATGGCAATCCTTTGGTTATTAAATATGATTCAGCAAAATATAAAGCTTGAAAGATAACATAAAAGCTTTCTGGATGAGTTATTCGAAAGATTAGTGTGGTCAAAACGACATGCCTGATGGTAACTAGGATATGTCTTGGAATTGTCCCACCACATAATGAGAAAGTTAATCTATGGATTCTTAAGGACAATAGCTTTTAAGGCAGATGTGGTGGGGAGAAAGAGAGGATCTAGCAAGAGGTAGCAATAACCTGAGTAAAAAATTCACAAGGGCTGGAAAGATGGCTAACTGGGTAGGTGTGCGTCCTGTTATGCATGTGGCCCACGTTAAAGCCCTGGCACCACATAAGAGTGCCATGGCATTAGGGAAAGTTCCAATCTGTGGTCTTTCCCTCTATCCTTTTATCTGAATGAAACAGTTGTCCTGGGAACAGAGAATCTTTGCACGCATTAAGGCAAAAAAGAAAAAAAAATCTCAAAAAAGAGTTTGTAACCAATTACTGTCAAAAATATATTAAAATGTTCACTTTGCTAAACTGACAGAAAACAAAAGGCAACTTGGTCATAGTTTTACCTCCAACCGTGCATGCTCCAAGAAGGTTCACAATATTCATATGATTCCCCAGGTAACTCAAGACTTTGAGCTCAGACATTAAGGCTTCTCGTTCCGTTAAATGGGCACTTGCTAAAACCAGAAATATTTTATTTTAACAACAAAAGAAAACAACAGCAACAAAAACTTGGCAAACTGACGTTGCGTACACACAGCAGCTTGCAGAAACTTACGCTTGAGCATCTTCACAGCAACAGTCATCGCAGCATCTGACTTAATGAGGCCATAGGCAGTGGCTTCAACAACTTTCCCAAAGGCACCAGCACCCAAGGTTTTCCCTGTAGAGAGGAAGACAATAAAGGAAGTTAAGTGCTGGTGGTGGAACCGAAGGAGCACTTGTGTAATTTCAAAACCCACAAAGGAATTTAAAGATATGTTTTTCTAGACGCACTTCCCTAAAATGAGGTGCACACCAAATCTATCAAAGGTAGTGAAATTTCACAGAAACAACACTGCTGCAGGTGGAATAAAACAAAGGAAGCTATTGGGTTCCTAAAGTCATTGTTGTACATACACAAAAAAGGCTACACGGAAAGCCCCTGGTTCATACTGACCAAAACTCAGTCTGTTTCTGGGAAACTCCCATTTGTGATCATAAGGAAGTTGCATTGGGTCTATGTAAACATAGTTGTTTCCATTTATCTCCTCAACAACCTTCCACTGTACTTCATACATGGGTTTCTGGGAGAAAAGAGAAAAGGACATGTATACCATCTTTTAATGATCAATGTTTCAATCACTATAGGACTCAGAGCAGAGAACAGATAAATGGTTACCTGTAAATATTTGTAGGTAAGAATCATCACAATGATGCACATTATACCAGCTGCAATCACAAAACCAATCAGCAAAGGCGTGAACAGGGTATGGGGATGGATTTTTTCTAAAATGAAAGAGGAATATAGAATCATAACTACAAGCAGCATGGGATCTTCACCATAACCACCTACCCCCAAAGTCCCCCACCTCCCATCTTGGAGTTCATGGCAGGGTTCAAAGCAATGGGTATATCACTCCTTGCCTTGCCTTGGTTATTATCTTACTTTTATCATTGGGGAGGATTTTCAAAAATTTTTATTGGAGATTAATGGTTTACAGTATAGATTTTGACACAAAGTCTCTCATCTTCCCTTGACTGACGTCTGGGAGACACATTGGGACCACAAGGTCCCTTCATCCCGTCCCATTCCCTCCTTCCCTGGAGTGCTTCGCTTTGGTGCAATATGTCACACCCAGTTCAAGTTTCACCTTATGTCCTAACTGTCCTTTATTCTTAAATTCCACCTATATATAAGATCATTTGGTATTCATCTCTTTCTGGCTTGTCTCACTCAAGTTCTGACCACAATATTGCTAAGGAGATGATCTCATTCATTTTTAACAACTGCATAGTACTTCACTGTGTATATAGACCATACTTTCTCAGCCATTCATGTGGCACTGGGCATCTGGGTTGCTTCCAAGCTTGGCATATTACAAACTGTGTTGCTATGAACAGTGGTGTGTCTACGTCTTTTCAGATAGGTGTTTTTGTCTTCCCTAGGTAAATTCTAAGAGAGGGATTGCTGGGTCAGATGATAGGCCCATTTCTAGAGTTCTGATGAGTCTCCAGAATGTTTTCCATAGGGGCTGGACCAATTTACATTCCCACCAACAATGTAAGATAAGCACTTTAAACCAGATTACTATGGAAAATAAATTGAGATTTCTATAGCACAAGAAAAATTATGTCAATGAAAGTAGTATCAGGGAGTCGGGCGGTGGTGCAGCAGGTTAAGCACATGTGGCACAAAGCGCAAGGACTGGCATAAGGATCCCGGTTTGAGCCCCCGGCTCTCCACCTCATGGGAGTTGCTTCACAAGCTGTGAAGCAGGTCTGCAGGTGTCTATCTTTCTCTCCCCCTCTCTGTCTTCCCCTCCTCTCTCCATTTCTCTCTGTCCTATCCAACAATGACATCAATAACCATAACAATGTTAAACAACAAGGGCAACAAAGGGAAAAATAAAATAAATATTAAAAAAAAGAAAGTAGTATCTGTATGAACTCTGTCCTTCAAAATATTCCCTTGGACAATTTTTAAGACATTTCCTTTAAGGGTGGCTTATATGTTCTTTTAAAGTTTGGATATTTTTTAAAAAAATTTTCTACGATAAACATGTTTATATTATAAACAAGAAAAGGTTAAAATACTCTTTTCATTGTTCTGTCTGGAAAAAAAATCTGTGATGAAGAACAGCATAAGCTTCTTCCCCCTCATTACTCAAAAATGAAAACACACCATATTTTGGCACTTATCATTGCCAACTCAAGAAAAGAAAAATCGAACCTTAAGAAGGTAGGTGCCAAGTCTCTTTGCTTTCTGACTTCATAGCAAATTGCCATTCAGCCCACAAGAATCATTTAACCTGCTAGGAGAGCTAGTCATTCATAAATCAAATTTTAATGTGTTAGAGACTTACCTTATTAATATGACTTCATAAAAAAGGCAATATCAACTTTCTGATATAATGGTCAGTGTGCTCAAATAATGAATTTTAGGTAGCTAAAATTTTTAAATGAATTTAAGTGGCTGATTGCTCTAATTTTGTTTCTGTTTGTGTTTAAGGCAACTATATGACCCCATTTTCTTTATCTACCCATTTATTGCACAAACAACTGAAAATATAGAATTTATTGTGCACATATACACGTGCAGTCATGGAAACAAACAATATATGGGTTAAAATTACTGTATGATGTTTATTAATTAGTATAGAATGGAACACAGTGAGTTTGATGACAGTACAATGCTATGCGGGTACTACCAGAAATGGCACGGTCAGTGATGAAATGGGCTTAAATTCATGGTTGATATGATAAGTGCAAAGACTAAACATCCCCTTAAATTGGATTAAAGAGAAATATACCTTTGTTGTTACCTTTATATGCAAAGTTAAAAAAGGCAGAACTCTTGCCCACTTCGTTGGAAGCCCTACACTCGACTGAGCCATTGTGCTTAAGGGCACTGTAGTCAATTATACTTTGAACTACTAGCTTTCCAAATGATGACACAGAGGAGTTCTGGACGTGCACATCCAGGGGCCCAACAGGAGCTGTGCATCTAAGGGAAGAAAACAAGAACCCAGACTTAAGGAAAATGAGTAAAGGACACACCTTAGATTTAGTCTACTTTAACAATGAAATTTTAGGTTCCTGACCTGAAATTCCCTTTTCTATCTAATAGTGTCTGGTGACAAAAGGACATTTATGTAGCACACTGAGCCAGTAAACACCATGGAAGAAAAAAACAAAAGGAGGTGAGAGGTTTAGACTGAGGCATAGATCTGAATCCTGATTCAAACTCCTGTTTTGTTGACTTCTGACAAACTACTTGAATTCTTCAAGACTCCATTCTTAGAGTTATTGAATTAAGAACAGGAGTACTTATCTTGGGAGGCTACTGAAGATTAGAAATGAGTTAGGATGGCAAGGACATATCCTGGCACATGAATCACCTTTACAAATAACAGAGAATGGATGTATGGACAGATAAAAAGGCAAGCATGGAAGAAGGAAAGCATTAAAGCTTACAAGGGCACGTCAGCAAGATGGCTCACTTGGCTAGTGTGCTTACTTTGTTGTTGTGTTCAATCCATGTTCGAACCTGGCCTTATCGTACTAAGGAAGCTGTGGTACTGCAGAGTCTTCCTCTCAGTCTCTCTATCTGTCTCTGTCTTTCTAATTGAAAAAGTTGGCCTGGAGTGGTAAAGCATCAGTGATGATAAAAGAGAAAGAGAAAAAAGAGAGAAAGGAGGAAAAATGTAAGAAAAGGAAAACTAGCTGCCCTCACAATGTCTGGAAACAGATGTTCCATGGAGAAAAATACGGGTTACAGCAGAGTTGTAATTCAAGTGGCCAAAATCAGGAGCCAGACCCAAACAACCCAATTCTACATGGCTTTTCCTAACACACCAAACAGTGTTTTATTCCTTTAATTTGCCCTACCTTACCTCAGCACAGAACACCTATAGTAGTTGGTGGTGGTTCATTTCATGTTTTGTCCTTTTCCACTCACTAGAATGCAGACTCATAAAGCCAGGACTCGGGTGTGCTTTGCTCTCTAGGTAACTCCAAAAATAGTTGGCCAACAGAAGTCCTCTGACTACTAGGGGTGCTTCCACTGTAGGTATACTTCCCAGGGGTCTTGAACTCCCCCTATTATTCCCCAAAGACAGTGTTCCAGTAAAACTCAGCTGAAAATGACAATCCTATCTAACCTCATCCAACCTGTGGTGATAAAAAGCTCTATTCTGTGAAAATTGACATTTCTATTATTATCCTGACTATTCAGTGGTGATGTACACTGGGCTTTTAAAGCTTGGGCATAAAATAGCATTTGATGGATAAAAACAGCAACATCGGCCCAATTTTCATCTTCAGGTAATATGAAAGGACAATTTAAGGCTTAAGTGTAGATTGTGAGGGAGAGAATGTGCAGTGCCAGATGTGTTCTGCTCAGGGCCTGGGCACCTAATCACCAAGAAAACCTTTTTAAAACAGCAGCTTCCAAATGCCATATGTATGTTGTAATTGTGTGATCATTACTTTTTGGTAACTTGGCAATTAACTTCTGAGGTAATTTTTTCATGACAACTATAGCCACATTTCCCACACACATTGCCTCCTGCATATAGAATGGAAATCTAATTACTCTGTCCTGGGAAATTGCTTTATCTACCTGCAGGCTAGAAATTGCATGATAAATCCAAAAAGATAACCATCAAAATAGAGAAGTCATCCAGTAATCATTTTTTCAGCAAACAAAATTAATGCCTAGCAAGAAAAATATAGCAATTATGCCTTCTAAAAAGCCACGTGGTTAGGAAAAAAAATCAAAGCACAGCATTTCAGGAAAAAAAAGTATGAAAAAACATTTGAAATTCAACTGAGCTACAGTCCTTCCTCCTACCTGTTAAGTAGAGCCCTAAATAATCATCTCACCTCTGCTCAGATCCTGGACAGAAATACCAATCTATTGTGGGTTCTGGAAATCCTTCTGCTTCACACTGGAGCATGCTACTGCCGAGCTGGTTGTGAGTCATGATAAGAGGTATGGCTGCAGGGAAAGAGAAGTGACCATATGTCAGACTCCTGAGAAACCTCACCACAATGCACTCTACCCATTTTAAATCTTTGGAACTTTCTTGAGGCTTAAGAGAAATCTGATGGAAGATGTTCAAAGGGGAGACTCTAAACTCATGGGTAGAAGATACAGGAAGACAGATTATGAAAGCCAAATGTGTTTGGGGTTGGACCTGTTCAGCCTCAGTGTGGACTGTCTATCCAGAAGTATGAACATTTTTGTATACTCTCTGTTGTGGGAATGGCTGACGGCAGAGGCCAAAGGACAACCTGGCAGGCCTTCTGTTTCCACTGGTGAATCTGAAAGGGAATTTTAGCTCTTAACCAAGACTCTAAGATCCCAAGTAGTTTTAGAGGTAGGAGCCTGAGAGCTGGGTGGTGGCAACCAGGTTGAGTGCACAAACTTCCATGAGCAAGGATGTGGGTTCCAGTACCTGGTCCCACCTACAGGCAGAAAGCTTCATGAGTTGTGAAGCAGTGCTGTGGGTTTCTCTCTTTTTCTATCTCCTCCTCTCCTCTCAATTTCTTTGTCAACATCAACAAAAATAAATAAATTTTAAAAATAAACATGGAACTGGGGCTTAAAACTTTTCTACTATTGAAACATGTTTGTACATGACAGATGAACTCAGCTATTGTGGGGACTAGAATAGATGAAATTAGAAGCAGTGGTGTCAGAAGAAAAATAAAATGTGCTCTCTCTCAGGAATTTTATCTTGGGGGGTAGTGAGGGGCCAATACAGAAAAGGAACTGATTCACCTATTTACAAAGAAGTCAAAATATAAAAGTAAAATACAATATGGGTGTTTAACTCCAAATTTATATTTCAAATGCAAATTATAGACAGAAAATTAGAAGAACTAGCTTGAGTTTGATTCATACATTTATCTAAATCTGAGTACAATCAATGAAAAAGTAAATTGTATCAGCAGGAATGCTCTGATTTGACATTTCTGTGTAACTAAAATCATCAGCTGATATTCAATCATGGGTGCCCTACAGCACTACAAATTCTCAAGATCATTTCTGAAGTGACAAGAAGAGGGGCTTGTGTTCAGTTGTTCTATTGGTAACACATCTGAAGGAGCCTAACCCCTTGAGAACAAGGGAGCTAGGGCAAAAGCCTGTGGTGCCATGGATGCTTTCCCATATTCCTGAGGGGACACATGGGTGTGCTGAGTACAGAACAAAGGAGCCTCTGTGTGGGAGATGGGTCTTCTGCTTCAAACAAGTCTCCCTGTATAAAATGGGAATACCAACAGTATACAATTTCTTTTTCAAGTTTTATTTATGTACTTATCTATTTATTGGATAGAGACAGAGAGAAACTGAGATAGAAGAGGCATATAGAAAGGGAGAAAGAGAAACACCTATAGCACTTCACTGCTCATGAAACTCTTACCCCCCTCCCCACACACAGGCAAGGGACCAACTTTCAATAAACTGAGGAGTGAAATATATACATACATGTATAATTTAATTAATTTAATAAAAGCTTCAGAGTCTGATAAAACAAATAAGGTAAGACTGACAGGTTCTGACCTTCAGAAACTTATTTCCTTGGAGGAGGGTAATATTAGTAAGTGACACGTTTATAGAACCGTCCAGCACCTCTACAGCCCTTGCAGGCAAAATGGCTTGGCAGGGAGCAGAGTGTCCACATGCATGGCACACCCACCTGTCACTCAACCTGGCCTCGCTGATGGGCAGGCCATTTGGCAAATATGCACAAAAGAGCAACACTCCAAAGCAATCTCAAGGTAGGAGCATCCTTGAGAGTTTGGATCCAATGCCAGTTTTTCGCAAATAGAGCAAGAAGACAAGCCATCGTCTTGCGAAGGCATCCATCTGGCAAGTTTCATTTAATTATCACAGGCAACTGTGTGACTGGGCTGAAAAGTAGGCCATAACACAAAAGCAGTGGAACTTTAGGAGAACGAATTTTTACTGGAGACTACAGGCACCATAAGGCAGGTCTCTCTGAACTCAATTCAAGTGTCACCTTCTCCCCCCACCCCAATATGCCCAGTTCTCTGGAGTCAAGGCTTCTCTTCCTTATCGCTGCAGCATTAGCATCTGACACTCTTAAGCAATGCAATGTCTTGGTTGCCTTTCTTCATCAAACTGAATGCTTTGAAGGGCAGGAACCACTTAAAAACTCTCAGCAGAGACTGACCTATGTCACCTATACAATAAGAACTGTGAATGATTAAGTCCATCCCATGTCCAAAGGAATAAGTTGCTCAGATTCCAGTACAATTCAATTAGTCACCAGAAGAGACCTAGGGATCCAGGAGAATAGTCTAGTGGTGAGTTTCTCTTTTAAGGTCACTACTTGTACTACTTTTTCAATAGTAGGTTATCAGATAAAGTATCCACACAAACACCTGGTGAGTAATATTGAAGCTAATGACCAGAGAAATAGTGAAAATACCTGGAAAGGACCCAAATGAGAACGAAGTTCAAAAGACAGGTTTCTTCATACCAACATCCCTTCTGTCAGTAGAATTAAATACTAACTCCATGGGGGTTGTAGGGGCAAGAGTTGGAAGGATATCTCAAGATGTTAACAGCTATCTTTGGGTAGGAAGATTTTGGGGAGTTTCCATTTTATTCTTTTGACTTAATTTCTCTCTCCTTTTTTTTTTTTACAACGAACATGTAGCTAATAATGAACCAACAAAACATTTTTAATTAAAAATCTGGAACAGCTCAAAATTACATAATCAATTCCATTTAGCAGAGGTTACAAAGTGCTCTAGGAAGATCCAGGCCTCCCAGCCTGACACCTGGTAGTAGTTATTCAATGGGCAGGCCTGGCAAATGGTGCGGCCCTGTTGGCCTGTTTGTTCCCATGTGTTGGTTAATTAGTCAGATTTTTTAACTGCTCTCACAGACAGGTAACCTCAGGCTAGCAGAGTAGATGCTGTCCGAAGGCTTGAACAACACTCAAGAGTCCTCAAACTTCAATGTTTATCAAAGCACTGTCCATCATTGCTGTCCATCATCGCCAGAGATTTAATAAGCTGAGTCTCTGTAAAATACCAGTAAGGTGGGGAGTTGGGCTGTAGTGCAGCGGGCTAAGCGCAGGTGGCGCAAAGCACAAGGACCGGCATAAGGATCCCGGTTCGAACCCTGGCTCCCCACCTGCAGGGGAGTCGCCTCACAGGCGGTGAAGCAGGTCTGCAGGTGAGTCTATCTTTCTCTCCTCCTCTCTGTCTTCCCCTCCCTCTCTCCATTTCTCTCTGTCCTATCCAACAACGACAACAACAATAATAACTACAACAATAAAACAACAAGGGCAACAAAAGGGAATAAATAAATAAAATAAATATTATTTAAAAAAAAATACCAGTAAGGTGCTTTATTCTAGCAGCTTCAATACAATCTGATCTGGGCTGGATCTAGGGCAAGGGAAGAGAAGGGATCTTACATATGGAAATTTTTAAAAATATTTATTTTATTTATTTATTCCCTTTTGTTGCCCTTGTTTTATTGTTTAGTTTATTATTGTTGTCATTTTTTTTTGCATAGGACAGAGAGAAATGGAGAGAGGAGGGGAAAGACAAAGGGGGAGAGAAAGATAGACACCTGCGGACCTGCTTCAACGCTTGTGAAGCGACTCCCCTGCAGGTGGGGAGCCGGGGCTCGAACTGGGATCCATATGCCGGTCCTTGTGCTTTGCACCACCTGTGCTTAACCGCTGTGCTGCAGCCTAACTCCCTTACATATGAAATTTAAGAAGGTACCCACCCTCCTCAGTCTTAGAAATATTGGGCTGTTGGAAAAGTCATGACATATTTTTCTAGGTTTTCCTATGCAAAAAGGAATCATGACTTTTCCAACAACCCAATATAATTTGGCTCCCCAAGTAAGCACTTTCCATAAACTTTGTACCTGAGGAACCTATCACACCCTAATCCCAGCTGTCCCCAATGCTGATGATGAGATATCTCATTCTGAGAAGCCAGTTAACGTGAGCACAATGTGGGCTGTATATGGCAAGTTATGCTATGGAAATGTTTAATGCATAAAGAATGAGTTAGGTATAAATCTGATTCCTAAAAATGAAAATCTGGGCTCATCTGCATTTTCTAAGTGCCTCAATACATGATGTTAGAGGCATAAAATATACATTTTGACTTTAAAGATATGTAACTCTGCCATTCAGCTAAATGTGAGCTGTGATTTCTTACATATTCTGCAATCAACAGTGTACCAAATGACACATGCCCTAATTCCTCCCAAGTTGGAGGTTTAGATAAGCCATAGAGGTGTGTAACTTATGAATTTCCTGGGGAGATTTAAAAGTAGGTTTTTCTTCTGTCAAAACCTGGTGAGTCAGTGTCATTTCGATGTCTCCAACAACACGGACCAGAGCTTGTAGACAGATTTCTGAGTACTCTATCGTAATGCTGAGAATTTGTAAACTTGTGCAATTAAAAACCCTAACTACTCACTGATTAAGCCCACAGATATGTGATCGTGAAAAACAGTCCTTTTTGTCACCACCAGGTCCATATGGAAGGCAAGAACAAAAATGAATTTTTAAGAACAGAGCACAGATAAGAGTGGGAGGGGGCAGCTGATGGGGAAACAGCTCTTCCCACTCCTACCCACCTCAACCAGCTCCTGCTACAAATGCACAATTGCTCACACTTTTTATAATCATGGAAGAACACAGACTTTCGTCTCAAGTGGGATGAGACTAAAAGGAAGGGGGACCATATGGACGCTTTGGTTTTCACAATTATGGTTGAATGGTGTTTCATGGCAGTATATAAATGTTTTCCATCAATTTGTCATTAACCTGGTTGGGTCTGGGTCACATCTCCCTTAAAACCATTAGAATAAAGGAATTTTAAATCAGTTCCACTAAGAACATAAACTAACTCATCTTAGCATTTACTTATAACATAAAAGGAGTATTATGCTTAAGAATGCCCTTGATAGCTATTTTTATTGTTAGATTTCAGGGCATAGTGGCACACCTTGTGCATGCATTCGTGAGCCTCCCTGCACCCACCACCAAAGCAGCTGTGTGCCTCCCTAACCTCTACACTCTTCCCTCCGGTGACCACCATACCACAGCCTTCATGAACAAAGTCTAGGAGAAAGTCTGATTTTCTTTCTCTTTTAGTTATCTAGAGACCACATATGAGCGAGACCACCTGGTTGTTGCCTTTGCACTTAGCATAATCACCTCCAGTTCTATCCATTCTTTTTCTGCATTATACAATGAAAACCACAACAGACATGTTGAAAATATGTTTTGTTTTCTACATTCTTAAAGTATAGCTAGAAGCTGAAGATGGAAAACTGAATAGATTCTTGTTTAATAAATAAAACAAAACTTCAGTGGGCTGGCAAAAATAGCTCAGTTGGACAGTGAGCTGCTCTGACATGTACATCATCCATGTTTAAGCCAGGCCCCCACAGCGCTGAAGGAAGTTCCAGTGCCTGTAGTTTCCCCCTCCTTAAAAAAGTAAAATGAAACTTCAACTATAGTCTCTTACTGCTAGATATCTTTAACAGAAATGTCTGCCATTTAAAGTAAATCATTGTCCTAATGAAGTGATGACTACCTCGAGGTAAGCAAACTGTCACTTTAGGGTCGGATAATAAATCCCGCGCATTTTGGGGCTCTAAGGTCTCTCTGACAAATACTCAATTCTTCTATTGTAGCATTGGTGTTCAAACAAGTGCTCAGATGTGTTCAACAAAAATTTTATCTATGAACACTGAAATCTGAATCTTATATATCAAATCATCATAACATTTTTCAGGCATTTGGAAAAAAAATTCTTTTAAGTTCTTAGCATTTTGGGCCATACAAAAGAGCAGGTTCTGTGTTGAATTTGACACAAGGGCTGCAGCTGGCCAACTCCTAAATGTCATCTAATGGATCACCCAATCCTGAGGTCAAATTTGAAAACTGTGGTGAAAGTGTGCAGCCTACACACAGGGAGGCGGATGAGCACAGGCCGCAGGGTGGCTCTGCCTGCTGCCAAGGAGGCAAGGCCTGTGATAAGATACAGTTTTTCTCCTCTACAAAAGTCACGAGCTCATTTTTGCCACATAAATCAGAGGTGGAAGAGAAGGGTTACTGACACAATGCCCACGGAAAATTATGTACCTATGACTGGTGTAACTTGAATCTCCTTTAAACTGCAGGTGACCCTTGAACATTTGTAGATGAAGGGGGCTAATTTGATGTAAAAACACAGGTGGCTCAAGTGGAAAGGAAATTTCCACATAGTAGAAGTTCCTCTAATATAATGTTGGGTTGTGAGAAAAGTCATGATGCATTTTTGCACAGAAAAATATGTCATGGCTTTTCCAACAGTCCAATCATGTAGACTAGACAGATCCATTCTAGCAGTTTACATGGCTACATGCCTAAACTTAGTTTCTGGCTTTTCTTCAACATGAAAAAAGGACCAGACTAAACCTGTAGGAGAAACAAAAGGTACAATTTCTAGATAGGTTAGATTGTTCTTGAACAGACTCAGTATTTAAATACTACCCCCACCCCCCAATTGGCAGCACACACCAATAGACTAGCTTTCTTGAGCAACATGTAAAAAACTGATACTAACATTTGGTGTGCAGTCAGGTAAACGGATATGGATAAAAGCCTTTAATTTAGAGCCATAGTCCCTTACTTTATGTCAGAAGCAAGTAAAATTCAACCTTGAAAGTAGATATTCGACCTTGAAAATAGATTGTCAGGATGTTATTTTTACCTTCCAATTTAATAAAAATTTGCATTTGGGAAACAAACTCTTAAATGGTTTCCTATACAGAAAAAAAAAAAAAACTCTGCCAATTAAAAATAAATTACTTTGGATTTACAAACTAAAAAAAAAAAGTCATAACTAGGATCCACAGAGGTTCTCTTTCTTTGGAGAAGGAGATATTAAAGTGTCACATCAAAAGCAACACTTATAACTCCCAAGCAATTTAAGAGCAGAAACTCATTTTAAGTTCAGGAAAAGAAAATAAAAAAAGAATTCACACACTGTCAGTTTTCTCAAATGAACATACATTAGTATATAAAAAAAAAGTCAATGCAAAAAGACAAGCAACTATTTTTATGTAGATTAGCTACGAGACTAAGACAATCTGAAAAAAATTCTTTAATTTTAAACTGCCGTTAAAAAGCCATTCCAGTGTGTCCTCCCTGATATATGTTCAAGACAGAGCATGTGAAAGATACAACAGATGACAACCTTTTGGAGTTTTAGGCACTTAGGCAAGGTTGCTCATTTGAGACTAAACAAGGTAATTACCAACTCTGATTGCCTAGTGGGTTTCTTTGAAAACTTGTCACATCACTTCAGAATCCCACCTCATACTCCATAACATCTCAATATTGCATCAGACATTAGTTAAAGAAGTTGCAAGCTCTCCATGCAGTGAGATGCCCCAAATCATATTGAATTCATCTCTCAACACCAAATCAGGTCACAAAAAGAACCACATTTTGTTCTGAAGTATGAATGTTTAGAAATGATCTGGAACACTATATAGTAAGGTATATATTATCACCAGCCATCCACACAATGCAAATAAATTTTAAAAGGTACAATTAAAACTTGCATGATTGCTATATTTGCCTATTTATATCTTCCAGTTTTTCTGCCCTTGACCTTCACATAACAGTTACATAATAAGAGAAAACGTGTGTGTACTGTCTCAGTACACACACGTTTGCACAAACTAAGCTCTTGTTACTACAGTAGTCTTACAACATACTCTTGAAAGCAAGCTAATAAATAAAAAACTAATTGAGCACTGAGTTTACTTAATGATTAAGGATGCCAATATTTAATTTGGGACTAGGTCTGATATAAATAACCTACTGGAGGAAATAATCCCAAAAGTAAAAAGCATGGCCTCTCAAGCAAAATTCAATGGATGAATATACCAGCAATCAATCTCAATGTTTTTAGCTTGTACCATAAGTATGGTTAGGTATCCAAGTATTTGGAAGACCTTGTTTAAAAAAATGAAGATAGAAAGGTTAACAGGTTAAGTAGTAAAAGAAGATTTCCATTTTCCAAGTAGGAAATGTTATCGTAACTTCACTTTCTTGTTTTTGTGTAGATTTTAAAAGGCACAGAAAGTCCCCAAATTAACCTGTCCTTAAAGACAACCTGCCATTATTATTTTACCCTAGAAAAAGGTCCCCCAGTCTTCCAGGCAGGACCGGGACCCACATGGCTGGCTGGAACGTTGTCTATCATCACCTTTCACAAATGGCTGGCTGGTTATGAGATTAGTTTGTAAAGTTTTCCACTTCTAGTAGCTTCTCTCTGGAAGAAGAATAGTCTAGTCATCCATAACAAAATTTAGCTATGACCAAATCTGCATAAAAGTCTATATTTTTTTTGCAATTGGGGTCAGAAGGAAGCTACCTCATCAACCAGCCTCACTGTGGATGATTTATTGCTTCTACTGATGTGGATATACTGTATGATGTATCAATAATCACACTAGACAAGATGTTAATTATATGATGCAGTGATTTAGAAATAATATATTATTTAGCATCTCCTTAAATTGTTTCAACCCCCTGTTAACACTCTACCATAAATAGAGTGAGATTGGTGACTTTTGAGAGTTAATTTGGTGTGGTTCAGCAGGTATGTGAAGAACAAATCTCAGTTAACTCTCTCTGGGTTTGATCCATGTTAGCCCAACAGTGAAGATGAGACCTTCCGTCTCTATGCTTTGCTTGTCCTGCCTGCTCTCCTGCTGCCACTACCTAAGAGTCACAATACTCACTCAACTGGTAGGTTTGTCAACAAAGAATAGACTTTTGAGATTGGGGAGAGTGTTATGGCCCCAAAGTTATCATTTACCACAGATTTTAAATCCATAATACTGATCTGGAAGTGCTGTCAGATAACATGCTTTGAAGAGTCATTTTAAAGTTACTGACAAATCAAAACCACACTGAGCTATCACCCGCACCTGTTAGGATGTCTGTTATCATAAAGATAACAGATAAAATTTGGCCAGAGTGCAGAGAAAAAGGAGCCACTGTGCACTGGAGATGAGCATATAAACTGGTACAGCTGCTATGGAAAATAACATGAAGGTTACTCGGGAAATTAAAGATGGCACTACATACCATATGGTACAACAGTCTCACTTCTAGTTATATAAGCAAAGAAAACAAAACCATTCTCAAAGAGAAATACCTGTGCCCTCATGCTCACTGTAGGAATAGTCATAATAGATAAAATATAAGAGCAACCCATCAATGGATGAATGGATAAAGAAAATAGATCCATTTACACACAATGGAATATAGTTTCACCTTAAAAAAAAAAAAAGGAAGTCCTGCCATTTACAACAATAAGCATGAATCTTAAGGGCATTACACTAAGAAAAAATAAGTCAGACAGAGAAAGAAAATATTTCGTGGCATCACTTATACATGGAGTCTTAAAAAAAATAATAAGTTAAGCACCCAGGGAGTGTGAGAAGGTAGAGAACAGGATTTGCATGTATGATGTCCCAAGTTCAATCTCACATATGACAGAGTGATGTTCTGCTTCTTTTTCACTTATCAGTAAATAATTAGTGCTGGGTGGTGGCATATCTGGTTGAGTGCAAAAGTATCATCAAGGATCTGTATTCAAGCTCCCATTCCCCACCTGCAGGGGTAAAGCTTCATGAGTGGTGAAGCAATGCTACAGATGTCTCTCTTTTTCCCTCTCTACCTCCCTCTGAATTTCTCTGTCCTATAAATAATTTAAAATACAACATTACATTCAAAGGTTTATAAAAATAAATAAGTTTATAGCCAATATCATAAGAATGGAAAGTACAAAAGTAGTTTCAAGGGGTTTGGAGAGGCAGAAATAGAGAAAGGTTATTAAGAGGGTGCAACCTTTCAATGAATAAGGTATGAGTATCTAATATATAACATGGTGACTACAGTTGATAATACTGTGGTGTGTAATTAAAATTTGCTAAGACTGAAATTTAAATGTTCTTACTATAAAGAACCTGGAATAAATATGTGATGTGATAGCTGTATTACCTTGATGTAGACAATCCAGTCACAATGTATACATACACCAAACTATCATGCTGTACACTTTAAATACCTTACAATTTTATTTGTCAATCATACATCCATAAAATTGGGAGGGGAGCTTAGTAGATAATCTTTAAGTCATTCCAGAAGTTTGAAAAGCAAACTGATCTATCACATCAATCACAATATCTTTCCACAATTACAGAAATTATCTCAGGATCTACATGGGGTATTTGAAATGTCAAGGCAAGATTAACTAGATTTATGTTACTAATTAATATTTGTCTCCTAGGAGTTTGACATTTAGTTAAATACATATAAGGGAAGAAAAAGCAAGTGAATAAATTAGGATTAAGTTGCATTTTTGACCTTTTATTTGTCCTGTATCTGGTAAGAACCTCTGTGGAATTCATCAAAACCAAAGAAACCATAGGTTTCTAAACAAGTATCACATGCTACTAGATAATGTCATTATTTATAACATCGCCACAAACTTTGGAAAGAGTACTGCCTATTAAGAAATGGGTATAATTTTACAACCTTTAAACTCTCTTCTCCCAGTTTTGATCTATTATTTAAACAAATAGCCATTTTCTCCAAATGGTATAAATATTCTTTTTAGAAGTAAGTACCTGACTTTTGACTATCTCTTCAGTAAGAAATTTAGAGTAATTTAAAGCTGTGTGGGTTCAATGCAAAAAAAAAAAAAAACAGACTTCTTTGTGCTTTTTAAACTTCTTCCTTCTTTTTCTCTTTCCTTTCTCCTCCTCCTCCTCCTCCTTCTTCTTCTTTCTTTCTTTTTTTTTTTTTAAGTTAAAACTCCCATTAGTTTCCCTGGAAGATCTGCTCAAAAATGACAAGCATGTTACATAGTTCTTGATCACTATAAACTATTTTTCATATACTGAGCAACCTCATAAACCTATTTAAGTCTTGTTTATTTATTTATTCACTGAAGATGGAGACAGAGAAATTGAGAAGGTGGGGGAAATAGAGATATCTGAAGCACTGTTTCACAACTAATGAAGCTTCTTCCCACTCCTAGCAGGTGGGAATCAGGAGCTTGGACCCAAATCCTTATGCATTGTGATGTATATACTCAACCAGGTGTGCCACCACCTGGCTCCCTATTTAAGTCTTGTACTCTACCTACTAAGTCACCTCTCTGACAGCTCAAAGATCCACTTAAACAATGCTTTGGTTAAAAAGGTTAAAAACAGCTCTGTGGTATTTTTAAATTCAACATGTTACATATAATTCAATTACCAAAAACTGACAGAACATGATATTTAAGGCGTCCCACATAAGCAACTGATTCATCACACACTGACAATATACTCAAATCTACATGTGAAATTTTCGAAAGAGTGTTTCAACCACCAAACATTTAGCTGTTCAAAATCAAGGCTTTTCATGAGCATGCTTCACAGCTGAATCTATTAAGTAATTACGCATCAATGTTGCTGAGCAAAAGTGGCCTAAATTTCTGCATTAATACTATGCATCTATTATTCTGATTTTTATTGATTCTGCATTTTGCAGAGCACAATCCCTTTCACCCCTGAGGCTGAGCTTATTTATAGAATAAACTATAGTACTTGGCTCAACTAAAATGGTATGTCGCCATGAGCACTGCTCCTTGGATTAGATTTAAAAGCTATTTTTAGCTTAAGGTTTTAAATTTTAACACTAAAAATATCTTGCCCTGGAAGTCTTCTATCCAGAAATCTTTTGAATAAAACAAAAGTCACACAAACGTTTGGACTAGAAGACCCATCAGTGGTTCCCAGTTGCGAAGGGGAATCATAAGTTTGAAGGAGAATGAGGAGTCACATTTTAGTCAATGCTCACCTGAAACCTATACCATTTTAATAGAGTGAATCTTCTATTGAATAACGACAAAAAAAAAAAAAACTATTATAGCTAACCATATCTATGAAGAGCTAGTAGGACAGGTTTCACAGAGGCAGATGTTTTAAATTTCACACTAAAATGCTACCACTGTCAAAGCATTTGGAGCTCAATCAAAGCCAGGTGCAAATCTGCAACCCAGCCCCAGAAAAGGTCTCCTGCACAAACACTGAGACCAAAAAAAGGATCGTTGGGAAGGTTAATAATGCCACTTGCTTAGTTTCAAACAAGCAGGAGTTCACCAGCAAAGTAGATTACTACTGTTCCTGTCAGTGGCAAATTAGCCCACAAGTAAAATGCTACAGATGAAAATAAAGGTACCTTCAGAGATGTCTCACTAATCTCAACTACTCAGGGCCAACTGGAGGACCACCCACTAGCAAACAGAAACAAGTCAAAGGGAGACAGAACTTCAATGCCCCCTTGACCTTGAAGGCAAGGAAACAGAAGTACAGGTGGCATTTAATTTTATTAAATTCTTAATGCCGAACTTCTCAGAGGAAGATGTGTGGAATAGGTCAAGTCTGACCTGCTGTTATTAGCCCATAAAAGCTAAGTACAGAAAACTGAGAATAAGTATTTCAAAGAAGCAATGCAACATTGGTGTTTATATCAATTGAATCTATTATAAAAATTCCAAGCTTGAATTTTATATACATTCTTTTTCATTTAGCTTCTCTAATAATTATTGGCTTGTACTAGATTTCATAAGAAGTATTGATCCAAATAAATTGGAAATATTTTTTAAAGGTTTCTTTTCCATAGACAGTGTAAGATGCATTGCACTGGCACACCCAAAATATACTTTGCTGTGGACTGTTTGCATATTATGGATGGAGACTGACTTATCTGCAATCATCTCTTAAATTACCTGAATATTAAGATTTTTCACAAGTAGGTAATTTTGCCCATGTGTAATACACTAAGCTCCTCTGATTAACATCTGAATTAATGTAGAGATATTTGAGTTGTAGGCCAAAGAGGTACCATATAATCAAAACTGTTTGGTGGAATTGAGATGTTAATTAACATGATTCCACTGGGAAAGGAAAAGAGAGTTCTGTGGTCAAACAAGTTTGGAATATAACTTCATTCCATGGCCCCTGACAGGGAAGGCACAATATACATTATCATATTAGAGATCCTGAGAATGCCTATAGTTAATAATGTTTTTTTAATATGACCCAGGGTTTCATGTGCATTATTAGCCCCCACACTACACCCCAGTTCTACGTTAAGAATGAGAGAGAGAGAGAGAGAGAGAAAGAGAGAGAGAAGTACTGCTTTCACCATCCATGTCATTCTCCTTGGTCTTCCCATGTGGTCTTCTGGAATCAAACCCAGAGACTCTTACATATGAGGGGGGCGTTCTACTATTGTGTCCAAAGGGAAATGTTGAACAGCAATAGTATACTTTTTATTCAAACATAGAAGCACCTCGTTCCTTTGTAAGTGAACTTGATTATCCATCCACCATACTGCTGAGCTGCAGCATCAATGAGATAAAGCTGTAAAACCACGGCAAGAAAGCATGTGAAGGGTAAAGAAATTGGATTCCATCCTTTACCTCCATGGGGCAAAAAAAAAAAAAAAACAGAAGCACTTACTACAAAAACTATGTTGTTCTCTAGGGAGTGTTCCAGATTGTCCTCTCACCCCCTGCACCCCCACACTCATTCTGGCTAATTTCAGTGGCCATTTTTTTGGGCCACTCCCATGGAACACTATCTTTGAAGGCATCTGGCTGATGTGTGGAAGTGCCGCATGTACCTGCTGTCCTTCCTTGCGAATCCAGGTAAGCATCCAAGGAGAGCAAGGAGGAAAGACTCTGGCACTTGACCCAAGTTCCAGCTTGTAAGGACACACCCTGGAACCCAACCTCTGAGCAGAGACATCTGTCTAAGATGATGTGGGAGTGTGGACCATCATACGGAAGAGCCAGGTCTTCATGTGCCAACTTTTCAGCTTAAACCACTTGCTCCCTTCTCACGTATCAGTCACATGGTAGGCAGCGAGGATTCTATTAGTGCTGAGCTGAATTGATGCTGCATTCATCTTAGAAGTACAATCCAAACACAAATAACATCACAGCCCCCCCTCCATAAGAAATTACTGCACAAGGAAATCATGTTTGGGCTTGATAGCATGTCTCTCTCCCATCTAATACCATAACCAAGCTCCAGTTCAACTTCTGGTTTCCTATTTCAACAATCAGTAGTAATGCATTTTCTCATAAGCAACTGTTTTAAACTTCTCTGCCCTCTCCCCATTTATTACACAGGCAGCACCAAAATTTGAGCAATATCTACAAGGTCATGCGGTCAGTGAAATGTAGGTCAAGAAATCGGTGTTCTTATACATTCTTCCAACCACCAAACCACGGGCCTTCGTTAAGGTCAAAATTATCATGAAACAGTATTTACATAGCACACAATGAACTCAATTCTACAGCTGTTACAAACATGAGCCACAACTTAAAGTACAAAAAAAAAAAAAAAAGATAAGGAGGTATTTGTTTTACTTACTGTTCACATAGACATAAAATGTCACCGAAGCACTGACGTCGGAGTTAGACACGAGAAATGTGTAAGTGCCTCCTTCATTCCTTTTCAGTCTGGTTAGATGAAGTTCACTTACATATCTACAAAGGAAGGACAACAAAGCGATCCCTCATGAATGGTCTGCCTAAGAGTGTGTATCTTTCATGAATTCTACCTGGCAATATGTGGCTGTTTGAAGGGGAAATCCAATTCACTTAATTCAGTATTAACAAGATCAGAAAAAAGAAAAATAAGCACAGAGGAGCTCATGGTACTGTACCTGAATGAGTACACACATTATACTATACAAAGATCCAAGTTCAAATCCATGGCCCCCACCTGCAGGAGGGAAGCTTCAAGAATGGTGAAGCAGGACTGTAAATATCTCCCTCTCTACTTCCCCCTTCCTTCTCATTTTCTATCTCTACCCAAAATAAATACATTCATTTTAAAAACAGAACACACAGGGCTGGGTGGTAGTGCAGTGAGTTAAGCGCACATGGTGTGAAGCGCAAGGACCAGCATAAGGGTCCCAGTTCAAGCTCTCAGCTCCCCACATGCAAGGGGTCACTTTACAAGTGGTGAATCAGGTCTGCAGGTGTCTTATTTTTCCCATCTTCCCTTCCTCTCTCAATTTCTCTCTGTCCTATCGAACAACAATGACAACAATGAAAAACAACAAGGGCAACAAAAGGGGGAAAGTAGCCTTCAGGAACAGTGGGTTTTGACCTAGAACGTTATGATTGGGCCCTCCTCAATCGCTATCGAACAGGCCATGGCCGGTGCGCCGCTATGTTCCATCGCTGGGGAGCCAGAGACGACCCGAACTGCCCCTGCGGCTACAGACAGACTATGACCCACATAGTCAACGACTGCCACCTCTCCAGATTCAAAGGAGGTCTCGAAACTTTACATCAGGCTCAACCTGACACTGTTGACTGGCTACGGAAGAAGTGCAGGCACCAAGCCCCCCAGCAATAACCCTGGAGGTAAAAAAATAAAATAACACACACTCTCTCTCTCTCTCTCTCTCTCTCTCTCTTTCTCTTCATGTGGGGCAGATGTCTGTCCTCTAAGAATATGGAATGACAGGAGGCTGGCACAGACTGTAGCTCGCTCTCCTGGCCATGTCCTTCCCTGCTCACCATTGTCTGCTCACCAGCTCCTCACTGGTGTCCCGGACTCTGTCCACTATGCTTTATTTCTACTTGTTTAGCAAAAGCCCAGGCTGTCTCCAAGTAGGAAGTTCGGGGCCCTGGCAACAAAGTCAGTTATACTGCTCTCACCTGTCTTCTCTTAAGGTCACAGTCTCCTGATTTTCCTTATACCTTCAGTACTGCCTTCTAATGCCCTTTGCAGTACAGTTAAGTCCTCACCTAACACTGCTCATAGGTGCATGTACTGCACCTTTATGTACCATGACATCTTACCATGTCAGTTTCCCACACCCAAGTGCAACGGAAGAAGAAAATGTATAATCCCTATATGAGACTTCTTTCTTACCTGATATTACTATCATTCTCAAACTTGGGACTATTTTCCCATTTATCAGTAGACGTTCTGTTCATATATATCCACTGCTGGTGTTCAGGCTTAGGGTATGCCTCGTATTCAACACTCAGATCGACATTGTCTCCATCATTTACAAATACTGTAGTATTCATTATGGGGATGATGTTAATGAACCCTTTATCTAATTATAACAGAATAATAATAGAAAAATAACATTAATACTCAGCCAAAAAACTTCCTGTTTGGATTACAAAGATAAAAAAAGTTTCTAGTATTGGTTGACAATGATGAGTAAGACTATTCATCTTTTCTTTTGACCCTGACCTAAGTAAGAAAATTTAAACTAGAAATTTTAAATTTTATTTTTCTCAAAGTGACAGTACATTTGAAATATTTATTTCCCATCTAGGTCTTTTCATGATATGTACCCCCTTAGAAGTCTTTTGGAACTACCAGTCTTAATGTTTATTAGGTTAAAAATATTTGGAGGAGGGTCTAAGAGGTGGTTCAGTGGCAGAGTGTGTGCCATACACGCACAAGGACCTTGGTTTGGTCCCTGTCACCCTATTAGATAATAGCAAAGACAAAACAGAAATTTATGGGAGTGATTAGGCCTCAGCTTCTCTCCCCCCCCCCCCCCAAAATGTATTTGGACTAAATGGCCCACACCCCAGAGGCAATATAACTGCATATATAATACAAAGGTATTAGCAGTCAAAAGAAAGAAAATCATAATGTCCAATGAAAACATACAAAAAAATGCCTATTAGCACTTGAAGAAAAATAAATTTAGGTCTCCTCTTCACATCATGCATCACAAATGAGTGAAATATAGCAATTTTAACAAATCAAAATTTTAACTAACAACAAAACTACTTCCTATTGCTCCATTCAAAACTGACTCCATGAGCTCCTTTTGGGGTGTGTGTGTGTGTGTGGGGGGGTGTTTTCAGGTGTTTTAGAGAGAAAAACAAAGTCATAAAAGACAAACCTGATTAGAAAAACATACCAAGGTATGTATATAGTAAAATAATCTAGCTACGGGAAAGGAAGGAAAATATTTAAACTACTAACTAAAATAAAACATCACTTTTTACTTATTAAAAATAACAAAACTTAAAGCTATGAAGAAGTATATCCATTCTATGGAAAAGCAACAACACAACTAATTTGAAATGGGTTCTAACTTTGCAAGAGTGGCAAAAGCAGGATACTAAATGACACACTATAAATTGGAACAAATTTTTCAGGAAGCATTAGCAGCAATATAGATTAAGTAATCTACTCTGATTTTATTCTGTAACTTCCATTTAATAACTCTTCTTAGTGAGTAGATTTCTGCAAGGAGAAAACAGCATTGGCTATATAAAAATACTGTTAGAGATGGTCATATAATAATTAGAAGAAATAACTTTTAAGAGAATGTAATGAAAGAACTGTTAATATTATCTTATAGACACTATTTATGTAACACTGTATGTCATGAATTGCCTTAAGTATATTAGGATACATTTTATTTAGTAATTCTGACAAGTATTTAACGTGAAATAAATACTGAATAAGAATGCTAGTACTTCCTAACTATAGATATAGAAAACCAAGTTCTGGAAAGTCATGTAGCTAGCTTCCCAATGGCAGAGTCTCGACTCTGCCACAAAGTCATATATATATTTAATTTGGGGGTAGTGGGTTACAGTACAGTTGGCACATGGGTACAGTATCTCATCCCCATAATAGGTGCCTAAGTGTCGGTAAGACACGCACTCTCTCAGCCTATGTTCTTTTCTCCCATCATATACCAGGACCCCAACGCCTCTCCCTCATTCCCCAGAGTCCTTTGCTTTGGAGCAATATAGCACTCATAGTCCAAGGTTAACTTTGTTTTCCCTTACTTATCTTGCCTTGTCTGTGAGAAGGCAAGATTGGCCTCTTCATAGGATAGCAGATCTCAGAGACTACACTTTCAGCTAGAAAGGGGATAAAATTACGTGAATCATTAAAAAAAAACCCTACTACACATACACACACAATAAATAAATAGTATACAACATTCTATAAACCTGCCTGAGAGCATATGTCTGTCATATGCACAATCCAGGTCTGAGCCTGGGCCCAACTGCAAATGGGAGAAGTTGTAGTGCTATAGCATCTTTCCCTCTCTTCCTATCACTCTGTGTCTCTCTCTGTCTGAAAAGGTCAGCCACAGTAGTAAATCCCTGGTGATAATAACTATATTTTCAAAAAGTTTACATTGTTAGTGGGATTCTGAAATAAATTTAATTTCATTCTTCTCTCTTTTTTTCTTCAAAAATTTAAACTTGATTTTAAAAGTTAAACTGATTTTAAAAGTTAAACTTGATTTTAAAAGTTAAAACTTTGGCGCGGTAGCTAATTGCACTGAATTGCCACATACAGTGATAGCATTAACTCCCCTTTAGTTTCCTATAGATTCAGGATGAAAAACAGAGTAATCTATTCTTTGTACCAAGTGAAAAAAGATTTTCTAGGTGAAAATTAAAAAATACCCAGGTGAAAAGTGTAAATAGAAACCACAACTTGTTCTAATACTGAATCATAACTAGTACTCTTTGCCATTCTTTTCATAATTTAATTTGGGAGGAATAAATAAATGTTACTCTGAAATTTTTGTTTCTATAGGACATAAGTCCAAAGATACCACCAAACAGTGCAAACTATTCAAATACTATAGACAACATTTTCAATAAATTATTTCTTCAATAGTTACCACAGATAAAACATGCTTCTCTTTTTTACTTAAAATTTTTGTAACTTTTTTATTAGTGGTTTAATATTAACTTATAAATTGTAAGATAAAAGGGGTATAATTGCACACAGTTCCCACCACCAGAGTTCTGTGTCCCATCCCCTACATTGGAAACCTCCCTATCGTTGATCACTCTGGGACAATGGGATAAAATTCTTTTTGGGGTGCAGAGGTGGGAGTTCTGATTTCTGGAATTGTTTCTTATTTGGATATGGTTGTTGGCAGGTCAATACATACCCCCAGCCTTAACATAGGCTTTTCTAGAGGACCTAGTGGGGGTTGTATTTTTATGTGGAAAACTGAGGAATGTTATGCATGTAAAAATTATTGTATTTACTGTTTAATGTAAAACATTAATCCTCCAATAAAGGAAAAAAAAACATACGCTTTTCTACAAGTCTAGTTTGCTCAATATAGTGTTACGCTCCTTAATGGAATAGAACTTCAAATTCATGAAGTATAAAATTATTAGAATCAAAGAACTCCATTCAGCTATGTATAACACAAATGATATACTCTTTTAAATTGTACTTTATGTACTCATGTATCATCAAACTTGTGATGCAGTAACATTTAGTCAAGTGCAAACACTGCCCTAGGCATGTCTTTAAAATGTACTCCTTTTTTTTCCTTTCCACTGTCTTGAAAATTAGAGGCTGTGTTTCCCAAATAAGGAAGTACAGAAAGTTAAAATTGGGTACACTCTTTAAGTTTAGTGGCAGAGCCCCAACTCAGAACCAGGCTGAGCCTTTCTGAAGTCTTGTTCTCTCCTTCAGTTCATGTTGCATCCTAGCCCCTGAAAGAAATAACTTTTATCTTTGTTTCTTCCTGTTCATGTCTATTCTTTTTTTTTGTTTGTTTTGTTTTAAAGGAAACACTGACAAAACCATAGGATAACAGGGGTACAATTCCACACAATTCCCACCACCAGAACTCCGTATCCCATCCCCTCCCTTGACAGTTTTCCTATTCTTTAACCCTCTGTCTCATTCTAACCCACTCCTGAAACAATACAAAACCAGATTCAAGTTTCACTGCCACACATCTTTCCAGTTACACAGTTATATTCTTGGAAATTGATGAATGCATTTAAAAAATCTGATTACATACAACAATATGCTCAAAACATCCTTACTAATTGCTTTCTGGAGCTGAAGCTGATATATCAACATGCTCCCTAATCAACTTAGCAAATTAGCACTTATGGAGTTTAATATTTTAAAAGCATCGCCTTCTATTCAAATTAATAAATGGTTCACAATCACATTTAGGGACAGAGTAACAGTCTTTCTCTGGACTGACTGTATAATTGAAAGTAAAGAGTCTTTTCCATGTTCAATCTGGTAAAAAAAAACAAAAAAACTTTTCATTACAACATGGGCAGAAAAACAGAAATTATATGTGATTATTGTGGGGGCAAGTCACAGGACTCTAGCATTGCTACATACATTATTGAAGAAATACGAGGGGGAAGGAAAAAAGTGAAAGTGAGAATTACATCATTTTATTATTGCTCATGATGAAAATTTTCACCACCCTACAAGTATTTATAAAAGTCAAGCACTACGAATATGGTGCATTAAAAAAGAAAGATTAAATTCAAACAATGCTCAAAAATGTAAGTGGGGTGTTCTAATACTTTTTCTATAAATTGAGAATACCAAGTGGCTGGGAGATGGCTAACCCAGTAGAGCACACATTTTACCATAAGCAAGGATCACCCTGGTACCACCTAAGAGGCCATGCATGGCACCGTGGGAAACTCCACAAATGGCGCCGTGGCATCTCCATCTTCCTCTCCCTGTCTGTCTGTCTGTCTGTCTGAAATTGAAAGGAAAATAAAAGTCTGACAGGAGCAGTGGGACTGCATAAACAAAAGACCTTGTGGTGGTGGGGGTGGAGATACAAGTACTTCAATACACTGTGTTCTCTATAAGTAGATACCTACAAAATAAGCATTTAGTGAGATTCCTAGGGTAAGGCAGAAAAAGATAAACCAATGAGAGGGTGAATGGGACACAAGTCCCCATGTTTCAATTTATGCTGGATTCAATGACCCACACTTCCATGAATCTCCTTCCAGAAGGTTCATGTCATGATCTTTAAAGAGGGCAGCATGAAGCAGGGGCCTGGGAGGGGTATACTAGGACTCAAAACCCAACTCAAAGTTCCGTACTACAAATGACCCAGCATCCATGAGTGGTGAAACAGCACGCCAGAAGACCAAGGAGAACCACCAAGAGATTCAGAGGACATGTTGGTGTTTAACATTTATGCTCCTCTACAGAGAAAGTCTATATCCATTTCCAAATTCAAGTCATTATTCATCAAAGATTAGGACTAAAAAAAAAAACATGTATTTATTTATTTTGACTAGAGACAGAGAGAAATTAATGGGGATGGGGGAGAAGGAGGACATCTATAGTATTGCTTCACCATTCAAGAAGTTTTGCCCTGCAGGCAGGGACCTGAGGGCTTGAACCTGGGTCCTTGTTCACTGTAATTTGTCCCTCAACCAAGTATACCACCATCCAGCCCCAAGGACTAGGACTTTTGAAAAAGCTCCTCTAAAGTTTCATTTGTATGATGGGTAGGGAGAGTAGTGCAGAGAATGGCTACAGTTCCAGTTTCCACTTCCCTTTATTAAGTGGGGTCCCTTTTATTTTCTAGTAGGAAGAAAGGACAGTGATAATGTTCATATATTCACTCATTCATTCATTTGATAAATTTTAATTCTAAGAATGTATTCTATGTTTCATTTGCATAAAAAGGAAACTGTGGAAATTTCTTCTTTCACTACTGTCAGTAATTTATACATTTTAATAGAGATATTTACCTACTACTTCCAAGGTTGTTGTGACATTTGCTGATCCAAAAGTATTATTGGCATAACACATGAATACTCCAGAATCACTAACTCTTGCTGAGCCGATAGTCAACTTGTCATGCCGTACAAAATCAAAGTCACCCACATGCCAGCTATTACTCTTTACCTGTGCTGTAGTCTGTGGGATTCAGAAGAGGGAGAGAAAAATTAAAGATTACCATACAATTTGTATTCAGGATCTTTCCCAGATAAATTAAAAATAGCAGCAATTAACTTCTCCACATTAGCATTCATTATACACTACTTAAGTAAGAATAATAAAGCATCATGACAAATCTGTCATTGAAACACTTCATATTACAGGATTACATTGAAAGATTGTCATTATTAATGATTGGAAAAACATGAAAATTCATGTCTTAATAACCACAGCATATATAATTCTAAACTCTCTGCAGTGCTAAATTTTTCATCATGATAAAATTTTGAAAACTTGTGTAAGAAATAATACAGAATACTGGTATTTTATGTGTCGGCATACTTAAGTATTCTCAATATTTTGTCATATAATTTTTATTCTATATCCTTGTGATAAAAAAACACACTACTAATGACAGAAATCTTTTATTTTATTAACAATTATATTACTTTCATGAATAAAAGTAGAACCACAGTGTCTGTAACTTGGGAATTCAACCTATGGTCATTATGCAGCACAATATTGACATCTATTAAAATGGATTCAAGGGATACAACATGTAGAAGATGAATTTCCAAATTATTTAGGCATGAACTAAAGAGAACACAAATGATTTTACTCTTCAGATATCATATCCCACTTTTATTATATGTCTGCATATGATTCATGGACAGAATTCTTATTAAAGAGCAGTGGGGGAGCAGGGATGGAGGTAGCTTGTCCTGTATGGTTTGTGCACCTTGACATGAATGGGGCCCAGGTTCAAGTCCTGGGAGCTGCATAGCATGGGGAGGGAGGGAGGAAGCTCCAGTGCTGTGGTATGTCTTCCCCATCTGTCTGCCAGCCTGTCTGTCTCTCTCTATCTATCATCTAACATAAAATGAATGAAAAATATTGGTTCAAGAGTGCATGGATTAGGTCCTAGAAACTGTCTCTTTCTCATAGGAGAAATCATACTATAAACTATAATCACTCTATAAGAAGATTTAAAAAGACAGTATATAGTTTTCCACATCTTCTAAAATTTTTTTTGCAAGAATTCATTCCTATTACAATCAGGAAAACAACTATGAAAGAAAGAAAAGAAAAGAAAAGAAAAGAAAGAGAGAGAGAAAGAAAACAGGAACAAGATCAAGGGTGACTTGCAATCCAGACTGCAGTGAATTACGTGCATTAGGTCATTCTAATTGTATTGTAACTCAGAACTATCTTTCTGGAAAGGAACTTGACAGTGTGTTCAGACTCTCTGGTCAACTCCAGAAAATTAATGTGCAGAAAACAACAACAAAACCTAAGAAACTTGAAGATGTTCACTGAGGTGAAAACTCAGAGATAACCTAAATATGTGCCAGGTATCAAAATTATCTGAATATCTGAAAACAAGAAACATGTCACTTTACTTAACAGGCATAAATCAAGCACAGCTTAAACTACATTTAGTGATACAACATATACATGGAGGCAGAGAGAGACAAAAGAAAAATGAACATAAATCTTAATGCAGATATTATGACATTGATAAGTACTAGCCACATGCCAGTAAATGGCCAACTAAAATGTAGTCATACAGATTGAATTGTGCTAGAAATATAAAGACTTTCTTGCTGAGGCACTGAGGTTTGCGGCTCAATCCCCAATACCACCATAAACTAGAGCCAAGCAGTGCTCTGCTTCTCTCTTTCATTAAAACATGTAAAATATTTTTATAAACTATGTGCCCCAGTGTTTGAAGACAGTCTAAAAAAAATACAAACTGTTCCACTAATTTTAATGTTGATTATATGATGTGATATGCTGGATGAAATAAAATACATAATTAAAATTAATGTCATTGTTTTTTCTTTTTTAACTCTAATAGTCCTGTGTCTACTAGATTAATTTTTACATGAGAAGTTCATATCATATTTTTATTACACAGAAATGATATATGTAACTAAGAGATTACAAATTTTCTTTTTTTATTATCTTTATTTATTAGAGAGAAACAGCCAGAAATCGAGAGGGAAGGAGGAGATAGACAGAGAAACACATGCAGCCCCGCTTCACCACTCGCAAAGCTTTCCCCCTGCAGTTGGGGACCAGGGACTCGAACCCGGGTCCTTTCATACTGTAACATGTCAGTTCAACCAGGTGCGCCACTACCTGGCCCCACAAATTTTCTTTTTTTATCTCATGCTGTTCTATTTTTTTGAAAGTATTTTACATTGAAATTAGTGCACATAAAAGCTGACTGCCAGAGTTAAATGTTTCTAAATAAGTAGAAAAGAAGCCTGTTTTGTTAACTAACTGTGAGATCTTAGGGAAATCAAGAATGCTGTTAGCCTCAGCTTTTGTTTCTTAAATGGGATGAGGCAACAACAGTCTTTAAAGGTTTTTTCTAGTTTGAGCACGAAGTAGATTTGAAACTACCCCAATCTGAAATATTCTCTGGTAATTGGCAGAAATCTGCCTTGTCACTGCATAAGATAAACTGTGAACAAGAGGCGGCAGTAAGGTAAAGTGACATTTTCTCTGACCTCTCCTGGTGGTTCATCACATCACAGACTTCTCTGTAAAGGTAGAGTAACAATAAACATGTCACAGAACAGATTCTAGACTTACGATATCTTCCCTCTAGTTCTTGTGAGGATTCAAGTGTCTACATAAATGGGCTAAACTGAACAGTCAATGCCAGAATGAGCAGTGCACCAAACTGGTGACCATAATCCACATCCCATCAAAGACCACAATTAAAAGCAAGTAAAAAATACAAGGGCTCAGAAGCTAGTAGAAAGGCTCAGCAAGCTCACAGTGTTGGGTAACTTCTAAGACTCATAATGTGTACGAACAATGGCAACAATTCTTCAAATACTCACTCTACTCTAAATTTCATTATGAGGTAATTCTAAATGGTCAGAATAAAATACTACTTCATTTTAAAATAACTGGATAGTGCTAACAGTGCTAAATATTCAAAATTAAGGCAAGGGGTATTAATAACAGAGGCATAACTGAACCTTGGCATAGAGCCAGGAGTCCCATCTGCAAGCCACACATTACATATTGTTTGCACCTGATTTGGTTTTCCTTAACCCTTGGAGGTACACAATGGGATTTCCCCAAAGAATTCCCAACATTGAAGGCGTATCTGCCAGTGTCTGTGGATTAATTGGGAATGGCATGTAGGACTCCTGGGAAAAATATCTCAGAAGAAAAATTGCCTGGGGCAATTTAATTTCTCATCTCAAGAATGGCTAATTTTCAAGTTATACAGATGTTCAGATGTACACACAGTCTCATTTGTTCTCTCATCTGAAATCAAGAATTATAGAAAGTTACTTAATGTGGGATAGTCTCCTGTTTAAGACTAGTAAAAAAAAAAAGTCAAAACAGACTATATGTAAGATACTGTTTTTATTAAATGATATGAATACTACAGTTTGTTTCTCGGAATCATTGGTTTGAAAGAGCAAGTTTATAGGATAATTCGTTCTCCGAGTCAATGGCTGGCTTCATTTAGCAAGGTATCATCCATCACAAGACTACACACATACCATGCTGATGCTCTGCATTATGGCATTACCCTAATCACCATGGATACTTGCTTAGCAAAGAATTCTTTAAACAGGCATGACATTGCCAATGTTGAGTATGACCATCAGGAGGAAGAGGAAGAGAAGCAGGAGAAGAAAAGTTATAGCAGTTCTTCTCTCCCACTGTAAGGCATACATGCTTACTGAAGAAAAATCAGTGTGGCCACTGATTAATCAGAAGGCCAAAGTTATTCAAGCAAGAATTATTATTAACAACTCATATAGTGAGAATTTTGAAAGAAAAGTATTAGGGAAACCAAAAAGATTTGAAATATTTTGTTATAAATTTAAATATTTGGGATGGAAGCTTCAAATATATCTGGCTAAAATGTATTTAATTTTAAGTTATGCATTACCTAGTATCTAACATACAGTGGGAATTCAATATGCATTTGTTAAGTGAATGGGAACTTAAACATGTCCAAATGTTTCATGCTAAAGATAACTATTTTATTAATAGTGACTAAAACAAATAGAAAACCATTAGCAACTGATCTCAGGTAACCAGTCTCAAAGGAGGAAATAAGATTCACATGAGAATAAATCCATCACTTAAATAGATAGGCCACATTGTGGGGGATGAAAGCTTTCTGGTTAATATATGACACCATTGATTCTTTTAAAATGTGGAAGGGAAAAAGACAGACGCTCCTGCCAATAGTTCAAATAACCTGGCTTGAATACTATAAACAGTAGCTTTATAGATCATGTTTTTCGGGGCAGTTACCCATTGGTTTCTTTTAATTTCCATACTAAAGTCATTTGAAGAAACATAAATAATATAATAGTTGGAAACTCTCTGGTTGTCTTAAAATAAGTGGGCAACACATGACGTGTTACCATACATGTACACATCACATAAGGTGTTACACACATAGGAAATATTTACCTCAACACATTCCCAGAGAAATACAGTAACACCGTCCACCATAGACACCAGAATATATTGAGAAAAGGAAGGCCTCAATCCACTCACCTGACTGTTTCCCTTTATCCACATTGAATCTACAGAACTAGACACATCACTTATGATGCATGTCACCACAAATTCCTCTCCTTCCTTAAGAAGGTAGCTTGGTTTGGTCACAGACACAGTTGGCACAGCTCTGATGGCTAGAATAAAAAGAAATATGGTCCTCAATTCATTCTATTCCATCATGGGATTTTTCACTTATCATATTTTTGGTCACCTTTTTTTCCTTTAATTTTTTATAAGTGATCAAATAATGATTAACAAGACTGTAAGATAACAGAGGTTTTATTCCATACAGTTCCCCCACCAGAGTTATGTGTCCCATCCCTTTATATTTCACATCTTAAGTGAAATATAAAGCATGGTACTAACCAATCAGTGTTATTTGGATATCTGAAAATATTAAGCAACTAAATCAGTTATTATTAGTGAGTGAAAAGGTGGGACTGTCTACTTTGAAATCATAAAACTCCTGAACAATGCCATTTTGAAACCATTAGAAACCCTCACAAAGTGAGATGGTTTTACTTGGTGTAACCTTGATGGCTTCATGAAGATATGGCCTACAGTTAGCTACATTCTTTTGACCAAATAGGCATCTCTCCCACGCATTGTGAAAATACCTTGCTTTCTCTGAAGAAAAAAAAAATCTCAGGTTTAAATCATTAAACTTTGCTAATGTCAATGACTATACTTTTTCAAGAGCCTTTGTAGCTAAATGCTAGCTAGTCTTGAACTGGGTGGTCTTGGGATACAATACCTAGGTATCTTCCAGATATCAGAACACCCTACATAATGCCACAGTTAATAACAAGGACCAAGACAATTTCTTCTTTCATCCTCAGATTGTCAACAATTTGAGAATGCATTTAAAAAAGTTGAGAGAAGGGGGTAGGGCAGTAGCACAGTGGGTTAAGCGCAAATGGCGCAAAGCGGGTTTGAGCCCGTGGCTCTTCACCTGCAGGGGGGTTGCTTCACAGGACTGCAGGTGTCTGTCTTTATCTCCCCCTTTCTGTCTTCCCTTCCTCTCTCCATTTCTCTCTGTCCTATTCAACAATGAACGACATCAACAGCAACAATAATAACCACAACAAGGCTACAACAACAAGGACAATAAAAGGGGGGGGGAGGCCTCCAGGAGCAGTGGATTCATGGTGCAGGAACTGAGCCTCAGCAATAACCCTGGAGGCAAAATAAAATAAAATAAAATAAAAGCTGAGAGGAAAGTCAACTCAAAGAGTGACAGCAAATCAAAGACTGAAGAGTCTATATGCTAAACTTTTCCAACAGCATCTCTAAAGCTTGCCAACGGATTTGCTATTAGGAGAAACACTGCACATTGAAGAAACTGAGGTGTCCTGAAATTAATAGGCTTAAAAACTGTTCCTGTTGTATAGTTTCAATGGCAACAGATGACAGACACCCAGCTAGAGGCAGCCATGATCAGTCCATGTGGTGCTGGGATAGCAAAGTCAAGGTTCCACAGGAAGCTGAGATTACTTTGAAGCTGTGCAAATCCAGAAGAGCCACCTGCCTGGGTGACGACACAAAGATGGAGCTAGTATTCTCTAGATCAATGGATTCACTGCTTCCCAGGAGAAAGAGAAAAAGAGTCCATACCTGCTCTCACTTTCAGGGTGAATTTTGGCGACAGCACTTTCTTGTCCTCCTGGTTGGCAGAGCAGCGCATGCAAAGCATATGATACTCTCGTTTCACATTTCTGATGGTGATGCCGGCCTTGGGATCAGCATCATATGTCAAGTTTTTGGGGAAGGGTTTCCCCACACATCCAGTGAGGGAGTACCCAGTCACCTCTGGGTCTGTCAGAGGACAGCGGACTAGCGCATCACTGCCTTCTTTCCCGTACAGGGGTAGGTGGAAGAGGAAAGGCATTGCAGGATCTACAAGCACATCAAAACAATTTGAATGGCTGGTCACAGGCACTGCAACATATTAAAAAAAAAAAAACTCCTCTCTTTAAGAAAGAAACTTATTTACTTATTACACATGGGAGAAAATTTCCCATGAGATTAAGACAGATATAGAGAGCCTCCCAGAGTACCACTCTGATACATGCCGCCCCAGGGATTGGATATGAGACCACAAAATGTTCTGTCAGTTGGGCTATTTCCCTGAGTCCACATAGAAAAGATTTTTTCTTTTCTTTTTATTTATTTATTTATTTATTTATTTATTTTTATTTTAAGGAGGGAGAGCAGAGGAGAGGGAGAGAGGAGAGAAGGGAGAGAGAGGGGAGAGGAGAGGGAGAGCGAGAGAGCGAGCACGAGCTCTCGCGAGAAGGAAAAGCTCAATTCTACGAACAAGATTCCTTCGATTAGACAATACACACCTCACCTGGAATTCTGACTCCATAACTCATCAGCTAAGTCGCTGACAAGCCTTCGATAAAAACGATGACGTTCCGTTTAGACCCGTACTGGGAAAAACCTGATTCTCTACCGCCCTTTAGTACACTTTTTTCTTTTTTAACCAGAGCACTGCTCAGCTCTGACTTGTGGTGGTGCGGGGAGGACTGAACCTGGGACTCTGGAGCCTTGGGCAGGAGAGTCCCTTTGAATAACCATTATGCCATCTACCCCCGCCCCTCTACCTGCCAATTCTGGGCCAGGCATATGACTTCGAGGCCCGAGAAGGGGTTATGGTTGTGATCGGAGGGCTCCGGGACTGCACCTGGGTGGGCAGTAACAAGCCGCCCGGAGCAGCGGACCGCAGGGAGCACAGCGGCGAAGCCAGGCTCGGTGGCCGGCTGCTGGGTCAGGTGGAGGTGGGGCTGTTTCCTAAGGATCGGGTGAAGATAACTAGGACTTTTTATTTTATTTTATTTTTTTAGTAAACAAGGGTAAAGCGTTGTGAACATATGTGAAATGCATATCTGCGGCGCTGAGGATGCAACGCTCCGACTCAAGGAACTGGGGCCGGGCGGGGGGGGGGGGAATGCATCGCCTCCCCATCGCCGCCACAGTTCAGCTCCCCACCTCCAGTTCAGGGACCCCGATGGGCTCTGGGGCGCCCTCCCACCCGTCCCTGATGGGCTCTGGGGTGCCCTCCCACCCTCACCTCCTGGAAGCCCCACGCGGCTGAGGCCCAGGGGCCCGGATCCCCCATCGCGCAAAACACCTGAGCACCCGAGGGGCTTCCGGAAGGAACCCTCGTCGCCCAAGCCCCGGCTCGCACGTTTCTCCATCAGCCGCTGTCAAGGCCTCCGTGACTAGGAAACCATGGGCTGCCCACCTAAAACCTTACCTCCGCAAAAGCAAAAGGCCTCTCTGCTTTTCTTTTAAGATAGAGACAGAGTGAGAGTGGAAGAGATATATCACACAGAAGCTTTCTCTGACGCAGTAGGTGCAAGGCTCAAACCTGAGTCTTACATGCGGCAAAACAGTGATTTATTTTCCCAACTCTTAAAAGGTATTTTTTTTTTAATCTAAAATGTTGCAGTTGGGGAAGAAGGTCAGGGGAATAGAGTGCAAGACTTTCATGCATGCGCTTCTAAGTTAAATCCCTGGTCCTATATAGAGTGACATGGTGTTCTAGCCTGTCAATCTTTCTTACTGTCTCCATGAGGATAATCCTCCATGAGGATAATTTCTGGAACCATCCGTTCCACCCCGGTTCCATGGCTGCCAGTTCTTAGCAACATCACCCCGCCAGATATTCGTTGGGATGCGGCATCATCTAAGTTCATTTCCCACGTCTACACTCGACCGGACCTGCCAATATACGCGGATACCTTCGCCCACCCTGTCCAATGCTTGACGTCTCGTCACCCAATCTGGTCCCCTATGCCTACACTGAACTTCTCTGTTGCAGTCTCTTGGAAACAGAGTTGGCAGTCAGCTTAGGTAAAGAACAAACACCTCATCACAGACCCCTGCAAGCGTCAACCCGGCTTTGACCGTTATGACTGGGCCCTCCTCAATCGCTATCGAACAGGCCACGGCCGGTGCGCCGCTATGTTCCATCGCTGGGAGCCAGAGACGACCAGAACTGCCCCTGCGGCTCCAGACAGACTATGACCCACATAGTCAATGACTGCCACCTCTCCAGATTCAAAGGAGGTCTGGAAACTTTACATCAGGCTCAACCTGACGCTGTTGACTGGCTACGGAAGAAGGGCAAACGCTAGAAGAAGAACTGTCTCTTTCCACTCCTCTCTCAATCAATCAATCAATAAGTATTTAAGGAATAATAAGGATCTAAAACATTATCTTTCATAATAACGACTCCTAGCCTTCTATATGGCTGCTGGCTTTCTTCTTTGCTAGCTACAGTGAAATATATTCAAATAAAACTAAGAAGCAAGAGCCCAACAATCATTAAATATTTTCCATGTGTCAAGTTTACATTTGATTACATGCTTTTATCTCATTTAATCTTGTGATCACCTCTTTTGACTGGGGCTACCATTATGACCAGTTTATACATGAAGGAAATGCAGTCTTTATAAAATGACCCTCCTATAGCTCATAAGTAGAACAAAGGACTCAAAAGCCTACGGCCTCAAGTTTGATCCCCAGCAAAGGTGAGTGGTGCTGGCCTTGAATCTCGCTCCTACTATGATCTGCTTTACTCAACTGCAGTCATACACTGGCTTATCAGAAAAGTCATGACTCTTGAGACAACCAATAAAAAACATCCAAACATCTCACAGCAGTAATAATCAACTATAAATTCTAGATTACTGATTTAATCTTCCTATAAAGGGAAATTATGAGCTCTATGAGAGAAATTTGGCTAATTCAGTAGTTCTCCCTATTTTTCCTTCATTTATCTATCCGTCCTATTAATAAACAGTATCCTCCTTTACTACAATCTGAAAATGACAAAGTACCACCTTGAATGTCAAAGAAAAGCATAATAGGCTGGCTCGGCAATGATGGAAGCACGCATACACAGAGGCTAAGCTGTGTCTTATTTACAATGTGTATTTCTTTTTTGCTTTGTGTAGGACAAACAACAAACAAACAAAACCAGGAAAACTAGGGGTCAATTTCGTTGCAAATTTTTTAATAGGAAATACTTGGAAAAGTTGTATTTATCTTTGATTGAGCTAGAATTTAGAGTTCTGTCTCCCCAACAGTGATAAATGGAAGACAAAGCAAGTAATTTTCTCTAAATTCTGTGGTGAGGACACTGAAACTCGTGAGGTAGATTAGAGCTACAGTTTGAGATGAATGTATTCGGTTTTCTACACCAGTGCTGATGGATGAGGGTGTTCCTATTCAGACCTATTCAGTTCGTATTCAGATTAAGTATTAGTCCCAGTGCAGGGACAAACCTAGGACTAGAATTGGACTCTATGTCTACTTCTACAAGTAAGGATCACCTCTTAAGCTTTATGAATTTCAGCTTTTATAACAGAAGGATATTCTCCCTCACACCAGTTCCCTATTGACAACAGTTTTCACTACACAAATATAGAAGAATCACTGAACTTATTGTAAGAATGGAGATATATAGAACATTAACCATCTTCTTTTCTTTTTGTTTCTAAGAAGTCACTTTTTATTTATTATTATTTTTAGTGAACCAACTGACATATACTAGGAACCCAGGAAGAACATGGGATATTTAAGCTTACTAAGTAATTTTTCTGAAATGTACTCCCTAAAAGTGGGCCAGTTCTTTTGAAGTGTTGACCTGTCTGGGCCTTGAGAGAGGCCTTTGGTTCCCAGAAGTGTTTTTACAAGGTGGGAGTATCTGAGATCTCAAGGCATTAAAATTCAATCTTCCCAAAGGACCCAATTTATTCGCAGGTTTACTCAGAGCACCAGGACAAATGGGCTAACCATATTGTAATCTCATTAGGAAGAAGAGCCCAGCCTCACAGACCTTCAGCTGGAACCATACTTAAAGCCACAATATATAGAAAGATATGAGAAGAACTAACTACAGGGGATTGCGGGGGGGGGGGGATTTCAGATTTTCTAGACCTAGTCAGTAATATATTACTTATAGCCCAACCACAGATATCAGGTTCTCTAAAGCACAGCAACAAAGAAAAATCAAGCATTTACCTTTAACAAACACATAAATGGAACTGCTTAAGCCGACTTCGTTGGTGCACGTATAATTGCCAGTATCACTGGCCTGTGCTTCCTCTGTGATCCATTCATTGCCTGTAATCTCACTTGGTCGACCCAGAGACTCAAAGGTCCACTTGACAAGTCCAGGATCAGTGCAGAACAGCCTAATTTTGTCACCAGCTCTGATTATTAATTCTGATTCTGCTGGATGGATGGTTGGTAAAGACAGTTCCCCTGGACTCACAGATGGTTGAGAAGAGCCTGCCAAGAAAAAAATGAGAATCCTGTTGGGTATGAACTTCTTCCTTGGCAAATAAAGCATTTCTTCCAGTAATGATTCTCATTTTCTGTGTGCTCTACAATAAAAATAGGACAAAACTGCCCTACTATTTATAGTTAGGAAAAGAGAGCTCTATTCAAAGTTTCTTGGATTCATCTAAAATATTAATTTATTATTATTATTATTTTACAAGTCTCAATTCTATGAAGGCCACACTTGGTATGAAAGTAAAAACTTACTGGATGTCATGACCTCCCCTCTGGGTTAAATATACAACTGGGTAAAGTTTCCATTTTGAGTGTGAGCCTTTGCAATGGTACTTCCATGCTCATATCTGGCTTAAAATCAACAAAACAAAATCTAAGATTAAAAAAAAAAAACAGCTATTGGTCTAGCACATTTCTTTTTTGGCAATGTACATAAACCATGACACAGCTCAGCTTTTGCTTAACATTTGTAAATTCAGTTATCTCTATGTAACCCTTCTTATCTGACAATGTTCATCACAAGGAGAACAACTTGTGAATTCCAAACAATGGAAAACGGCAACCCCATAAAAAAAAAAAAAAAAAAGAGTACGAGCTATTTCATGGCATATGTTGGGTTGTAGTCTGATCAATCTAATGTCAATACGTATTTCTTAGATAGCAAATTAAAGAGACAAACTTTACACTCTGAATATGACACTTGAACTTCAGAAAATTCACAACTGTCAATTCATTCATTCATGCATGTAACTGCTGCAGGAATGCAAACAACATCTGCTCATTAATTTTGATCTGCAAAAGCACCGCACTAGGTGCTAAGGATAAGTTCATGTATGTGTGAAACATGGTCTTTACACACACTCCAGCACTGAAAGAACACACTGCTCCAGTGTCATGGTAAAGGAAACATAGCTACAAGATTTAGCTGTAAGTGGAAGAGGTGGACTGCATCTTGAGAATATCAAAAGAGGTGAAAGGGAAGACAAACAAGTGCCACAGAGGCCATGCAGAGACACTACAGGTTTTTAGTAGATAAGGGACATACTCAGTTATCAGAGATGAACTAGGTCCAAGGAAATCAGTGAAAAGCTCCAGTTGCCAAGCAAGCAGAAACAATCAACCTACAGAAGGATTGGAGACTAAGCAAAGACAATATAATAAGAGAGTGAAAGTACATTAATAGCCACCTCTTACAATGCAATAAAAGACAGAGGGCTGATTCACAAATGATAACATGGATATAAGATAACCAGACGGAAATGGCTCTTGGTTGAGGTGGGTTGGGGCAACAGTATAACAAAACTCTCTAGGATGCTTTCAGTCATCTTTGCGGGATTCTGTAGGAAGTAGAAGTAGCTCCTGTGTGTGGGCTTTGTGCCTCCATCTCTCTCTCTCTCTCTCTCTCTCTCTCTCTCTCTCTCTGTCTGCCTCTCCCTCCCCCCCTCCCCCCTCCCTCTCTCTCCTGAGTTCTGAAGGACAAGTAAGCACCACCCAAGCCAGGTGGATAAAGAAAGAGCAGAGAGGGAGTCTAGCAGTAATGCAGTGGGTTAAGCACAGGTGTCGCAAAGCGCAAGAACCAGCATAAGGATCCCGGTTCGAGCCCCTGGCTCCCCACCTGCAGGGGAGTCACTTCACAAGCGGTGAAGCAGTTCTGCATGTGTCTATCTTTCTCTCCCCCTCTCTGTCTTCCCCTCCTCTCTCTATTTCTCTGTCCTATCCAAAAATGACAACATCAATAACAACAACAATAATAATAATTACAACAATAAAACAACAAGTGCAACAAAAGGGAATAAATATTTAAAAAAGAAGAAGAAAAAGAAAGAGCAGAGAGCAGTAGACCCCAGAACAGTAAGTGTAAGTCATTCCAGGAATCTTTCATAAGTTCAGTGGGCCTGGCACAGGAGGGAGTAGAAACATGATCAAAAGGGGTTGTTGCAAGATACACTTGAAACCTGCTCCCAAGCACTACCTGGGCAGAAGAACAGGCCAAATATGAATGCTGAAGGGCTAGCTCAACAAGGAGGGTGGAGGTAATAAGAGTCAGTAGAGACCTAAAAGCAGAGCCTGAGAGGTGGCTTAGTGGGTATAGAACACATCTTACCAAGAGTGATGTCAGGTGTCATATCAAGAGAATTTCATAGATGGTGAATGAAGCACCACTTCTGTGTCTCTCCTTTCTTTGTTCCTCCCAACACCCCCCCCCCCAAATATATAGAACAGAAAGAAATTGGGCCACGGAGGCAGCTTAGCAGGGCTACACTTGTGGGAGGTCTTGAGTTCATTCCCTGGCATTGCATAAAAACAAACACATGCCAGAAAAAGAGGGTCAAAGGGGAAAGGAAGGCAATACATCAGAAGGCTTCAAAGAGAACATGGTTGGGTCCTAAGGCAGATGCTGAGCAAGATCAAAGGAAATGAATAAAGTCCCCAGACTTGGTTAGAAAGAGACCACAGGAAATCCAAGAGTGCAATGTCAGTTGAGTGAGAATTTGTTTTTCTCCAAGGCTCAAAAGCTAGAAGTGCAGACTTCTCCTTGGAGAATCATGGCAGCAGAAGGCAGAAAAATTGATGTACAGTCAAAAATGGTTAAAAGTTAAACAGGTGTCCTGTTGAGATTTGAAGGCAGAGGGAGTGACTATGGAAAGGGACAAACCTATGGTACAAAAAAGGGCTCAAATTGTCCCCAGAAGGTGTATATAAATCACCTGTCTCAATTCCAGTTTGCTGCTCAGACAAGTATTTCATCCCAGCACCTTGCAACCATGCCATCAATTGTAGCTCCATGATGTCACACAAACTATACCCCGAAGAGAAGATACCCAGCAGTCATAATGCACAAAATACAGCAATAAGAGCAATTACAACCAGCAAGCATTAAATACCAACAGCAGGAGAAGAGCTAGTGAGTAGGAATATCTGTGTCCCACTACACTCAGCATCTAAACAAAGCCACCAGAAAAATATGAAAACAAAGTAATTGGGAAAATTTTCAAATGCATACAGAATTTCATGATGAAAAATGGATGCAACAACCCATGGAGATGCTATTATGTCAATGGTTTATCCCTCTTTTAGAAAGGAGTGGTCTGAAGCAAACATGACTGAAAGTAAATTTAGTCCAAAAATTCTGAAAGACTGTGTATTGCAATATACTTCAATGAATCCTCTATTCTCATAAGGGTGCATGTAGCTATGACAATCCAGTTAAATCATTATTGCTGACATCTGGAGATCAGACACACCACAGCAGGCAAACTATGACTGTGTGGCCCAAGGTAGGTCACCTACCCTCTCTGTATCCAAATTTCCACATCTGGAAATAAAGACAAAATTAACTCCTTCTCGTCAACCTCTTCTGATAATAAAATTCAGTAACTACATACAAAGAGCTTACCAAAGGACTGGGTAGTTTTTTAATAAATGTTTGCTAGTGTAGTGAAGCTGCAAAGTATACTAGATGTGCACATGACTCTGAGTTAAGACTAGATGTATATCCTGGCTCTGCTACCTATCACAAAGTGTGGAATCTTTTGCAAGTTACTAAACAGCTCTGTCTCTGTTTCCTCACCTGTAAAGCGGGAATAGATATAGAGCCTGCTGCATACGGCTATTATATAAAGCAGATGGAATTGTGCTTGGACATGTAAAAGACTTCTTATGAAAGTGAGTGGTTCCCTCATCCTCCAAATACGTTCTGCCTAACTAACTTCTCCCTTCATGGCAGCAAGTCCCAGAAATCTTTCCTTTGGTGGCTCCATCACATATTTGTGCAGCCCCATCTACCACTGCCCCAACCCAAGCCAGCCATTTACCAACTCAGAAATGCCATCAACCTCTACCCACTGCACCCTCAACTCACCCTGTCTCACAGCTTGAAGGTCCATCAGTCTAAAACACTCTCTTTTCAAAACTTTACTCCAAGGTTCAAAAACCCAGAGGCAGCAGCACCTAATGCCAGTACCATAAAGAGGCTCTTTAATGACAATGGTTGCTATTGGGTTATAGAAGTCATGACATTTTTTGCTATGGTTTTCTATGCAAAAATGTGTTGTGGCTTTTCTGACAACACCATATTGTTCTGTCTTGCTAATAAGACAGAGCCTTAGAGTGCCTGGCTGAAGAGCCCACAACATTCTTCATTCCTTGCTACATCCATCTTTCTGCTCATCTCTCTGTTTGTGGCTCCACTGTCACACACTCTCCAACAACTCACTTCCTGTTCATGTGGAAAGCCCACTCTTCATGGATATTCTATGACCTTTTCTACATCATCTGTCTTCAGCTAATTCCCTCCCACTGTCCAACCCCATCATTTATTTAGCTCGCACTAACATTCATTAGTGGTCTGAGTCTGGGTCTAACCTTTTGTTACCTACTCAAAAGGATAGGATCCTAAATTATATTTCCACTAATATAAGAAAAAATGAAATCCCTGAACTCATATAATGTGAAGGAACATCCAATACTATAGTAGATCTATCCCCCAAAGAATACAGAAGTCAAGCCTGTCATTCAACTATCAAAAAGAAGTGGTTTGATTAATCCACTGAAACTGCTATGGATACCTTCAGAAATATGTCTTCAAATCTGAGTTGATTAATTTAAAACTTCTAACATTTTAAAACATAGGTTTTAAAATAGTCACCATCAAATGCACTTATGAATTTAGTTACAAAATAAGTGATTTATAAATTCAGCCTCAAAACTCAGTGTAAAACAAAAAAGGGGGGGGGGAGACTTATATTTGAAGAGGACTGTGGGTAGTGTTTATTCTCTTTTTCACCCAAAGGATCTTGAATCTTATTATAATGTTCTCACAAAAAAGAATAGTCTTTAAAAAATCATATATATATATATATATATATATATATATATATATATATATGTATGATGTATGTATGTACCTATACAGATATATAACTTAATGCCAATAAAGTATTCCATCTGAGTTTTGAATTTGCTCTGAGATTACACATTTTACAATATGTCTCCTATATGGCAAATTTTCAGGAAACATTAGTTGAATTGGATTTTAGTTACATCTACAACAGTTTTTTGTATTAGCAAATGTACTTCCCTAATGTTTGGCCAACGTCAATATTAATAGCCAATTTTTATTCCCTAAACGACAAGAAAAAAAAATACTTAGGTGGCAAAACCTACCACTCTTAGAAATAAATACTACAATGAATGATGCCTGTGGGCTAGAACTCAAGGAACATCTAACAAATATGTGTCTTAGGAATCTTACTAACTGATGAATGTAGAAAGCAATTCTTGCTCTCAAAAATAAGTGAGGGAGGAAGGGGGGACTAGGATCAGCCAAGGATGCAACACTTGAACAACAGTTCATGATAAATACCAAATACCCTTTACAGCATTGTTTACTACTATAAATTAAATCACATACATAGGAACTGAAAGCAAAACCTCAAATAGATACTTGCACACCCATGTTCCTAGTGGCACTGCTCACTATAGCTAAAAGTAGAAGTCATCAACAAAGAAATGCGAAAGCAAAAGGTAGTATAGGGTAAAGTTTTTGGTCTGCAGTAGACCACAGGTAGAAGAGTGGTCCCAAGAGGCTATACCATACAGCCTAGGTGTACAGTAGATTTATTTGATTATAATCTATCATCCTTGAAACATAACAAAAATTTCCCAAGGACACATTTCTCAGAGCATATCTCTGCCCATACACATGACTGTATACTACAACAGAATATTAGTCAGCCAAAAGAGAGAATAACATTCTAACATATGCTACAACAGGAATAAGATTATAACTTATTACGTGAAGAATAAAAGTTTGTGGAAATAATTACACTTAGATAAATTACTTAGAATAAGCAAATTCATAGTGACAGTAAACAGAATAAAGTACAAGCTGATTTCTGGCGTGGAAGGTTCTCAGTAGCCAAAGGAAATGGGAATGTACTAGCTGTGGTTGGGTCATGTCAACCTAGAGCTTCAATAATCCTTCTAAGGTCTCAGTACTCTTCACAAATGTCTAAAGCTCCTGGGACTGGATTTATAGCTGGCGTTGAAAGTAAGGAAGTCTGTTCAAAACCTTTTCTTCTTTGGACAAAAATATAAGGAACTAGGCAAAATAATGGCAAGGAAGAAAACTCAAGCATTGAGACATTCTAATTTTGCAGAAGTAGAGCAACAAGAGCTGTGGCTAAGGCTAAGCCTTCAAAATGTAGTTCATCTAGTTTCTGGTTCGTGTACTATTTAACCACAATTCGTAATAAAGAAGCTAATGATTTGTATATCATCCTTTCTCTAACATACTTTTATATTCCCACAGGAATCAAACAGATAAAATCTAAAATGGAAGGACCCTTGTAATTGCCGACAACACTCATGAGACTTTAAAACAAATAGATGACACCAGAGCTAGAATAAAACTGGGGGTTGGGGAGACATGAGGTGAGTCCTTTAAAAACACTCCTGCAAGATGTAAGAAATGGTAAAACCACTCTGGACCAACCAAACTGGAGGAATCCATGCAATGGAAGATCCCAGCATGGCCCCCACACCACAGTCTTTCACTTCAGCCTACATCTATGGCATAACTGTTACTACAGTGATGAGCTGAATGCCAATAGGGGGCTCCATCTTGTTTGGGAAATAAATTCAATACAGGTGAAATAAAAACACTGAGAGGTAGTAAACATCTCTCAGAACTCAAAGGGACAGCTATTATTCTACCCCAAATGACTATGAAAAGGTCCAAAGACAGGACTCATGAGTTGAAACCAGGAAAAGTATGTATGTGTCTGCCAGTATGTATATGCAGTGAAGGGAGAGACAAAGTGATGTTCTCAGCACATGAGGATATCTAGTGGTTCAGGAAGAGCTCAGCCTTATGAGGACTCCCAGCCCAAACTCCCACAGCATGGGTTCTGAGAATCCAAAGCCAGGTCTTCATCCATTGCTAGCCGTGCTGTTCCACAGAACGATAGGAACATGGAAGGTGCTCAGTAAGTGCACTCTGAAGAAAGGACTATTGAGGCTGTGTGGAGATACAGACTAGGGAGCGAACAGCTGAGACAAAGAAGCGCTTCTCTGACCAAGGGTACCTGTTCATAAGTCTAGAAGGCTGATTTCACTCAGTGATCCAAAAAAAAAAAAATCTTTTAATGATATCATATAACACACTGTAAAACAGAATAAAATCAAATGTACTTTTCAAGACAAAATAAAATATGAGCTTCCAAAAAAAAAATTAAATTAGCCCCCAACTACCTGCCACTCAAATCCCTACTAACTCCAACCTTTGAAAGCATCTCCAAGGACACACAAGTCTGAGAACAGTCCTCCTAGGATGACAAGAATCTGGATTCATAAGTCTGCTATTTCCAAAAGATTTCTGGGTAAAAGAGAGTTCAGATATATCTTTAACCTTGCAAATACAGAGATTAAAGCACTTTTCTGAATAAAACTCATCATTAAAATCTACTCAGGTATAGACATGAGGTAAATAATAAGTACCTGACATGAGCTCGTGTCTTTTAAAGTCTGTCACTGCAATACCCCTGTGCCTGAGGTCTGTGAAAGATGATTCCCTGTTACAATTTGAATTTCGTTGTTAAAAATGAAAGAAATATTCTATCTTCTTGCCAGGTCCCAGTACTACATTAGGTATACTGATGATGTAAAATGTGTTTCAATATTGTGACAGTTTACTGTTCTAAGAATAACAACAAGCCATTGTAAGATTATCAGTCATTTCAGAGACAGTTTAAAAATCCCCAAAATAATGAAGGCTTCACTACAGCGCATTTCTTTTTTAAAAGCAGCCTCTTTAGTATATTTCCATGTGGGCCTAAAGATGATGCGCTAATTGACAGAAGGAAACCGAAGGGCCCAGAAAATAAAAGCTGGAGCCTTAGCAATTAGTGAGTGGCAGAGAGATGAGTCTCTAACAAAGCAAGTGCTTCTCAAAGTGTCTTCATTGATGAAATGGTAATTGAGCTCCTGCCATTTGGCCTGGGTGGGGTTGGGGACCAGGAATACAAAGCAAGGGCTCACAGCCCAGTGGGGAAGATAGACTCAAACAGAAAATCAGCATACAATGATGCCCAGCCAAAAAGGAAAACAGAGGGACAAAGGGTCAGAGAAGCTGAGGATTTCTACACACACACACACACACACACAGAGAGAGAGAGAGAGAGAGAGACAGACAGACAGAAGGGTAGATAATTATCCCTGCCAAGTTGCAAAGGTACAGAAGAAGAAGGGACTACAAAATGGGGGGTTGGGGAGACAACCACAAGAGCAAATATCACAGAACTAGACACAGTAACATAGAGTCATTCACAGTCACTATGGTGGCAGAAAGGTATGGGGCCAAAGACAGACTGACAGCAGGACCACCATTCCTTACTCATAGCAAGGGGGTGAGTCTGCTCTGGAGGGGAGCTACTGGTCTATTTGCAGGGACCCCTTTAGAAGTGAAGGGCAGTGCAGAGAGAACAAGGTTAGAGACAAGGACATCCAGGACACACCAGATCCTGACAAGAGTTAATAGGCACAAGGCAGAAGGGACAGGAGAGATGGACATGGTGGGTGCTGATGAGTAAGCCCTCTGGATGGGCTAGTATGGCAACAAAGAAGCAAAAAAGAAAGAGAAGTCTCCTTTAGTTTTGGCTTAGGAGATGGGGTATCAAACATACCCCAGCTTAGGAGACGGGGCACCAACATACCAAAGAAGGAAAAACAGATTTGGGGGGCACTTTGGTTAACAAAGCAGGAGCTGGGAGGGAGTAGGGGCACAATCCTACAGACACTGAGGCTTTAGTAGCACACATGGGCTGGCAACCTGCAGTGGTCATGAAATTATCAAAGGAAGGGCAGAGCACAAGGGAGACAGACTGAAATCTAATTCACATGGTGTGAGGTGGCTGAAGTAGGGCTTGGAGTAGGGCAGAAATGGCAATGAGCTAGTCGGTCAAGGAGAATCAGAATATTCTAGAATAGATGATAAAAAAAAAACCAGGTGGACACTAGGCTTCCTGAGGACATGGCAACAGTTCAGTGAGCAGAAATTGATAAAAAAAAAAAAAAAAAAAAAAACAGTCCCCAAGTTTCCAGCATATAGAAGTGATCAGTGAGGAAGTACGGAGCCATGTAATTCAAGTATTTAAAATCCTGGCGACATATCCCACCCCATCCTCATGCTGATCTGAGCATGGGGCAATCTCCAAGCATGGGCTGCGGAGAAAGAGAAACCACAACTGTTCATGTTTGCAGAAGGGCGAGTGGCAACATCCAGGTTACTGGCAGAGAGGGGAAGAGAATCCTGAGAGAGGAGGGAAAGAGGAGCATGACAACTAGTGCTTGAATAGAGGTGCATGCTCCCTTAAAGCCTCAGATGAAGGAGGCAGGGATGAGTATCTATACTCAGGTGGCCAGCAAGAGCATAAAATGAAGAGGACAGAGGCAGAGGAGTGATGGACAGAGAAGAAGTTCACCTGCATAGGCCTGTCATAGGTTCTAGAAGAATGTGATCAGAAAGTACACAAGCTGACACTAAGGTTTGGGCAAAATCGCTCTATTGATAAGTCCCTCTTTCTGTGGATGTACTCTTTTCAGGAAAATATCTGTAGTACAAATGAGCTCATAGTACTATTAATAGATGCAGGTCCCACATTCCCATGAACATCTGGTCAACCAGGCTACCTGGGGTTTAAAAAAGCACCTCTCATGGCACATGGGCAGGAAGTCAGGTTGAGTACCCTTCTCACTTACTCACCTTTCTGTGGGTTTCTAGTCTGGAAGGATTCACCTTTGAGTGGCATGAACCCTTCCTGCCTCTGCTACTGAGAGTGGTTAACTTTGGGAGGCGAGACAGTTCCTCTATTTTTCTGCCATAACCACATGGACGAGACCAGTGCTAATAAATCACCTGTGCTGGTCACACCTTCCGGTTGCATTTGGCATATTCTGCTTTTCTGACAGTAACTGTGGTCCCTAGGTCAATCATACAGATCTTGTTCTCTATAAAGCATACAAACCACTTAAGATCTCTCAACAGAAACCACCTGAAAGCTTCTCTGTTGCTGAACCTTTCACCCATTTCTTCCACTCATCCCCATCCATGAGCAAGCCATCTGGCAGCAAATAAGATGCCCCTAAACTGCTATTTCAAATACATACCCAAGATCAAGATGCTCAGTTTCTGCCTGCTTCAAAGGTAATTTACAAAAAGGATGCAACAGCAACTCTTCAAGCTTCCAATAAATGGTTTTGTAAAACATGCACTAGATTTTATTTTAGATTTATGTTAGGAAAGAGGCATTGCTCTGGCATATTCAGCACCAGGATTTGAACACTGGTCCTCCTTGCATGGGTATCTTATCTTTCTCTCCTCTTCTCTGTCTTCCCCTCCTCTCACCATTTCTCTCTGTCCTATCCAACAACAATGACATCAATAACAACAATAGTAACAATAATCACACAAAAACAACAATAAAAAACAGCAAGGGCAACAAAAGGGGGAAAAATAGCCTCCAGAAGCAGTGGATTCATGGTGCAGCCACTGAGCCCCAGCAGTAACCCTGGAGACAAAAAATAATAAAGTTCCAAAATTTTAAGATCTGTAGTGAAAAACAGCTTATGAAGGGATCAAGACAAAGAAATTTTTTTATAAAGATCAATGGATGGACACAAAGAGTACTCAATTACTTGTGGCAAGATTGAATACTAGTGGTTCTTTTAATAAATAATAATCCAGTTGTTTTTATTGACCTGAGCACTGCTCAGGTCTGGCTGGTGATGGTACCGGGGATTGAACCTGGGACTTTGGAGACTCAGGCATGAGAGTCTCTCTGCATATGCATTATGCTATTCCCCCTTCCCCATCCAGTTGTTGTCAAATGAATATTTGAACACAAGATGTTCTGAGCAAGGAATTTACCCTGTGGCTCTAACATTTTAGAAAGCATACAGTTAAGTGTGGAGATGCACACAATATCAACCAAGACAAGACACTTCTCAGCTCATTATTTTTTAACCTTTCTTCTAGATACATACACCAGCAGCAGCACAAACTTTCATATTGTATTTCCTACTCATTCATCCTAAGAAAAATACAACCAAGAGTTTAAGGAAGCAGGACTTCCCCTTTTGATCTTAGACAAAGATGCATGCTATGGAGAGGAAATCTTTCTCTGTCATTATGAAGCAGGTCTTTGGGGAGTCAGATAAGGTCTGAATTTTGACAAGCACAATATAACAGCATCCATCCCTTCAGCAGAAAAGAGGAACTTTCTCATTTCCAGTGGGGTTTTCCCCAATAGCCCAGTACAGTGCCTGTTGTAAATATATTGACTTCTGTGTTTTGAGTTCTGGAAAGCACTTACTGAAATCTCAACTACACAAGAAATACTAATGACTAAAATAAACACTAGAACAAGACCCTCATCACCTGTGAGGAGAAAGAGAGGGAGAGGAAACTCTTGACTTCTTTCAACATGAATTGCCTTAAAGAACTGAAGACCAAAGTAAAAAGGAACAGGACAAAAGAATGGTCTGCAACTCTAGAGCAAAAGGTCAGCCTCAGGAGTCAGAGGCCAGTTTTAGTCCTTCCCCATCATCTCTGAGCAGTCCTTGCAGGCTGCAGGCACCAAAACCTGAGGAAATAGCCAGATCCATGGAACAGCACAAACAGACCTGCCCAGAGGAAACTGCCTTCACCTCAGCATTGCTTTAGGAATATATGGTCAAGAAAAGGTGAGAGTGGGCCTAGACTGCTTCCATAATGAAGAGTCACCCCACCACCTCCTCCAAATCAGGAAACTGAAAACTCCTCAAATACCAATTTACAGTCTCAGAAGGCATGGAGGGAGATTATGATAGCAGTCTGGAGAGATAGCCCACTGGATACAGTGCAAATCTCACTATGTACACAGCACAGGTTCAATGCCCAGCAAAAGGAAGAAAATTCTGGTGCTGTGGTCTTTCTTTCTCAATGAGACAGTCTGGAGCCAGTGAAGGCATATATGAAAGAGGCCCCAGCTTCAGGAAAAACTAAAAAGATGGAAGTAGCAAATGAAAATTTTAAAAATTTAATGCTAATGACCCACAAGCAAGGAACTGACTAGTCAACACATACATTTACATGCAGGTACCCCAACTGGTGCATTCATTTTGGGGAGGGGATTAATGCTTTACAGTAAATACAGTTGTTGGCACATATGTAAAACTTCTCAGCTTTTTGCAAAATACTTTCAACCCTAGCGTAGGTCCTCCTTCACTATCTTGCACCCAGACTTTTTTTTGTGTGTGATAATAAATGCACAACAGAAATGCAGCATTCTAAATATTTTCATTGTACAGATGGCTGGTGTTAAACACATCCACCAACTGTGCAGTCATCATTACTATCCATCTCTCAGAACCGTTTCATTTTCCCAAACTACGTCTTTCCAAAGTGGAACTGCAATGTTGTACCCATTGGATAATCTCTATTTCCCCCTTCCTTGATCCAAGACAACTACCACTCTTGAGTTTGTTTTGATTTGATTTTTAACCAGCACTGACTTTTTCAGGTAGAAGCAAAGACACCACAGCAACAAAGTTGCCTTCCCGGCACAAAACTGACTCACCTGCAATGCAGGTGAATTTGCTGACCCATGTCCTTCAAGCTAGGAAGTTGACTACTACTCTAGGAAACTCAAATATGTAGACTCATACAATATTTGTGTCATATGTCTTTTTAAAATTAATTTTAATGAAGGAGAGGGAAAGGGCCACTAGAGCACTGCTCAGCTCTGGCTTACTGTGGTGCTGGGTATGAAACCTGAGATCTCTGAGCCTCAGGCACAAGTCTTCTGCATAACCATTATGTTCTCTCTCCAGCCCGGCCCCACGTCTTCATCATTAAACCAGTATGTCTCCAAGTCTCCTCTGTGTTATAGTTATAGCATGTTATGAGAATTTCCTTCCTTCTAAAGGCTGAATAATATTCTACTGTATGCCTATACCGTAACCTTTTATTTTTTGTGTGTATGGTAATAATGGCACAGTGTTAGTTAGTCTTTTGTTGAAATATTATGATCACTTTTTTTGTTTTGTTTTGTTTTACCAGAGCACTCATCAGCTCTGGTTTATGGTGGTGCAAGGGATTGAACCTGGGATTTGGGAGCCTCAGGCATGACAGTCTGTTTGCATAACCATTATGCTATCTACCCCCCATACACCACACTTTAATTTCTCCATCCATCCTGCTATTTGAGATTATTTCCTGAAGCATGATTTAAATCCTGTCTCCAAATGTGATTTACATTTCTGAAAGATGTCTCTGATCATCCAGCTCTTAAAAATGCTAGCAACTGGGGGCCTGGCAGTCTTCTTCTAGCGTTTGCCCTTCTTCCGTAGCCAGTCAGCCTGGCAGTAGCACCTCAGGACAGCAGGTTAAGCACACATGGCACAAAGCACAAGGACCAGCGTTAAGGATCCCAGTTCCCCACCTGCAGGGGTGCCACTTTACCAAGTGTCTTATCTTCACCCCTCTCGATTTCTCTGTCCTATCCAACAACAACAACAGCAATGGAAACAATAACAGTAACAAGGGGAAAATGGCCTCCAGGAGCAATGGATTCAAAGTGCAGGCACCCAGGCTTCCCTAGACTGAAGACCCCACTAATGTGTCCTGGAGCTCCGCTTCCCCAGAGACCCGCCCTACTAGGGAAAGAGAGAGGCAGACTGGGAGTATGGACCGACCAGTCAACGCCCATGTTCAGCGGGGAAGCAATTACAGAAGCCAGATCTTCTACCTTCTACAACCCACAATGACCCTGGGTCCATGCTCCCAGAGGGATAGAGAATGGGAAAGCTATCAGGGGAGGGGGTGGGATATGGAGATTGGATGGTGGGAATTGTGTGGAATTGTACCCCTCCTACCCTATGGTTTTGTTAATTAATCCTTTCTTAAATAAAAAATTAAAAAAAAATAAACAAAGTGCAGGCACCAAGCTCCAGCAATAACCCTGGAGGCAAAAAAAAAAAAAATGCTAGCAAGTATACTTGAATTGCATCCAAACATCTTGCCCACATTTATGGGCCTTTTGGATAAAAAGTAAAAAATAAAAAGTGTCTTCCCTTCTATTCCATACTCTGAGCAAACAGGACACCCCCTCCTTCTATTCCTATTTAAAAAATAGATTGACCTGTCAACGCCCATGTTCAGCGAGGAAGCAATTACAGAAGCCAGACCTTCCATGTTCTGCACCCCATAATGTACCTGGGTCCATACTCCCAGAGGGTTAAAGAATAGGAAAGAAATCAGGGGAGGGGTTGGGATACAGAGTTCTGGTGGTGGGAATTGTGTGGAGTTGTACCCCTCTTATCCTATAGTTTTTGTCAGTGTTTCCTTTTTATAAATAAAAATTTAAAAATATATATCATTTTATAACCGCTGGGTTGGGTTTTAAGCCAAAGGAACTTTGTTTGTTTTGCTTTCTTTCTCACTCTTGAAAAGGAATTTTACCTGAGGCTGTTACTAGAGAAAAGTTTACCAATATTGACAAATGTCTTGCAGACAAACCTTAGCAAGGATAAAACTAGTCTAGCTGTGGCCTTAGATAAGAGACAAAAGTTTCCTTTTTCCCCTCAGTGTTCAGAACAAGTAGTGACAGACGGGGAGCCCAAGCTTTATTTGCCTTTGTGTTACCTCACAGTTGAAGCTCTGTTTCACAGTGTGAGAGTCCTGCAGGTGTGGTTGAGTTTCAGGGTCTAATTTGAACTAAAAGAACTTGAACTAATGTTGAGGGTAAAGGGTTCCTCCTTAGAGCATGACCCCATCCTGGAGGTAAGTAGAAAACCTATATTTGGATGAAGGAGAGAAAAAACTCAACCTCAAATGTTCTCATAAAATACCAGACTGTCTCCTTCCTATAGGTCTTCAACAGGACAGATTAGCAACTTATTCTCAAACGGTAGGCCTGTGTGGAAAGATAAATGTAGCGAAGTGTTCACAGTCCGTCTAGGTGAAGGGTAGCCTGCAGTTCTTTGTACTAACATTGCAACTTTTCTGCAAGCTTGAAATAACCCCCTCCCCCCAAAAGTTTTTTTTTAATATATTTTTAAATAGATCCAGAGCTGGGGAGATAGTATAATGGTTATGCAAAAGATTTAATGCCTGAGGCTCAGATGTCCCAGGTTCAATGGCCCAATGCCATAAGCCAGAGCTAAGCAGTGCTCTCATCTCTTTCTGTATTTCTCTCATGAAAACAACAACAACTTTTTAAAAAGTGGACCCTGCTTTGGAACTTTATTTAGCAATATTTTAAAGTCTAGTAGCAATCTCAGAGACTACAGATGATGATGCTTGCCTGACTTTGGGTGAGCAAGTTTAACAACAGGAATATAATGAAAAATGCTATGAGGTTTGGAGCTAGAAAAGAAAAAATTCTAATGGAAGCCATGTGAGACTTCGGAGAAAAATACACGGTCTTTCTTTCTAAACCTCCATTTTGACATGGATAAATCAAGGGTAAAATACTTCAGAATAATTACATCATCTCCAAATCCTATGGATACCTTGCACTCAATAAATGGTCCTGTTACTGCTGCTGTTATAATTATTGTGCTTGAAATCAAACAAAGAATAAGGGAGTACCAAGGAAGTACTAGAGTTATATGTGGGGTCCAGAATGGATAGGAAGGTATGGGAAAGGATAATTATGGGGTGAACTGTGAAATGAGGGAAATGGCATCTGATAAAGATAAATGGATAACATTGGGCACTAAAATATAAAGGCATACACACTATCAATACTTACAATTGATCATAATTATTCTAATACTTGGTAAAAGGTATTATGACTTTCCAAAATGCACCCTATTCATTACATTTACTTAATTTGACAAGAGTTTGTACTAGGTGTGACAAAATATGTTGAGCTTCAAATGTAATATATATATGTGTGTGTGTGTGTGTGTATACACTTTTTAAGTTTATATAGTATATAATACATATATATTAATTTGCAGATCTCTAACAAAGCAAAACTGTCACGAACATGTCAGCATCTTTATCTTTTACATCTCTATCTTTAGAGGGAGAAAGTGAATCCTCATTTTCAATGCATGATTATGCTTGAACATCCTCTCTTTCAGCTCTTATAAATTATACTCATGTGCTTTCATCAAACCTTAGCAAGTTTTGCTTAGCTTCTTATTTGAGACAAATATGCCATCTTGACCTGGCTGTCACTTGTTTGAAAACTTCCTGGGCTTTACCACTGACCCAAATATCTGAAAGATCTCCAAGACCTGAGATATCTCTCCTGGGGAAAAAAATACTCGAGAATTCCTCCTAGGTGTCCCATAAGTCAAGTCCAAATTAGGTACAAGTCATAAGAGTCTGCTTCCTCTGGGCAAGGTCTTCCCATTAATCTGATCAGATGTTAGGGTGGTTGGTGATCATTGCCCTTGTGGAACAAAGATGGAACTATCACCTCCTCACCAGCCTTCATTTACCCTCAAATATTTACTGGGTAATTGTGTCATGGGCTGGGTCCTTGGGCTGCGGTGAAGAAGGAAGACAAGGAAGTCTCCCCTGCTCCTGGCTATTATCTTTAGCTCTGACTGTGAGCAATAGTTATACAATTAGAAGATTACAATGTGGTGAGTATGAAGTGCACTGTACAGTGAGAGTTGGCCTTCCCTGGGAAGTTAGGAAGGATTGCAATGGCAACCTGCCCTCTGAGGTGTGAGGTGCACTGGGAGAACAGGAGACTGAAAAGAGGTCCACCTAGGAGATTTCTGAGGGCAACAAGCACAGGACACCTTGCAGGAGGGGGAAAGCAGTGAAAGCAAAGAACAGGCTGCTATTAAGTGTAAACTAGACATCAAAAGGAGACTACTGGAGGCCCTGAATGGGGCTGATATGAACAGATTTCATTCTTTATTCCAAAACATGGAATTCTCTAACAGATCTTAGTCACAGAGGGAAGCAATCAGACACATCCTTTCAAAATCCACCTCTTCTTTGAATCAATGATAAATCAATAATAATCTTATTAAGAAATAAATAAGTAAAATAAAATAAAGCCCACAGCTCTCCAGAGGGGTGCTCTTGCCCCCTGCCCCCCTGGCCCCAGCCCCAAGCACCTGTGCCTTTTCTGTAGCCTCTAGCTCACAACCCCACGCCAGAGCAATTGCCCCACATTCAAGAGGCCACATGAGTGTTTAACTTTTTAGTGATCATGACTCAATGTGGTGACAAAACCCAGGGGATTCTGCACCCCAGACCAACAGTTCCCACATGCTTAGCTAGTGCCAGAAAGCTCACCTGGGAGGCAGATTAAAACAGCTTATGGGAATTTGATCATCTCTAGAGTTGTCATATGAGGGGTGGGGAAGGGTATACTGGGGAGTACTGCTAGCAAGTTCCAGCTACCCATCGAGCACTGGGAGACCCAGTTAACCCTGATCCCTCAGATTATCTAGCAGTAAAAGCCCCTGGCATTAGTGCAGTGAAAAACAGTTAGCAGTGTTTATATCTTGGAACTCAGAGCAAACCTGCAAAAACAGATTTTCTTGAGTGAGCAAATCTGCCTGGCTTTTACACCTAGAAATCGGCCTCACACTGGGTCCCCCTGACAAGCTTTGGCAGCCACTTGGGCACAGATTTCTCAAATCCCCAAACTTGGGAAGTGGGAAATGTTGCAGAATGCACCAGTCACAGCTACAGGACTCCAGAATAGTGACACTGGGTGGCAAAGACAACTTCTGCAGCACATCAGACCTCAATATGGTATGCTCCATCTGAGGGTCTGGAGCCCAGGTCCACAGTAGGTGCTAATCCAAGGGCAGTCTCTGAGCTCCCTTTCCCAATTGTGGAGAAACAGAGCAGACTGCACAGGCGAGTCTCCTCAGATTCCCTGTGTTCTTGTACACAGCCCTGTCAAACACCAGATATTTGGGGGGAATACTCAGATATCATTCACCAATTTTCTAAACTGCTTATCAGATAGTTGCTGTAATACTTCATTCTGTAGCCTTTCTACATTTGAATAAGGAAAATAAAAAATAATTAGACCATAACAATCACACTGGCCTAAAAGCAAGCTAATGGACAAAATTAGTTTATTCAAAATTTGTTGCAACATTCATCAGAATGCTGGCTGGTCAATTTGCTTAATGAGTGTTCACTTTTCCCTTAATTTTTCTTGGGTGACGTTCACTTAGAGTAATACATTAAGCCTGCTTTTCATTTTGCAAAGAATTCTTAATGACCCACCCTCATATTTGAAATGCTTTCTTCTCAACCATATTGTAGAAAACAAGAAGAAATTGTCTGAAAAATGATCATGCCATATTCTTCACAATTTTACTTAAAGTATACAAAATGTTCACTGAGAAAGTTTTATTTCCTTCTTTTTTTTATTGTAGTTATGTTTGATGTCATTGTTGTTGGATAGGACAGAGAGAAGTGGAGAGAGGAGGGGAAGACAGAGAGGGGGAGAGAAAGGTAGACACCTGCAGACCTGCTTCACTGCTTGTGAAGCGACTCCCCTGCAGGTGAGGAGCCCGGAGCTCGAACCAGGACCCTTACGCCCGTCCTTGCACTTTGCACTACCTGCGCTTAACCTGCTGCACTACTGCCCGACTCCCTATTTCCTTCTTATAAGGCATTAGAGTAATGGTTATCCCTAAAAGTAGGAGTGGGGGAGAGGCCAATTCTAAAATTGTCACCTTTCAGTATGTAATTTAAATCAGTGCCCAGTTGGAGGAAACTCAAGTTGGAGGAAAGAAATTTAGCATTTTTGGAAATCTAAATTGATATTATGTCAAGCCCTGGCAGCATTTTTTTCCCCAAATTACTATAATTAGAAATATGCAAATTTTCCCTGGGGGGAAAAAAGCTGAAAGAGAAAAATGCCCCTAATTCAGTAATAATGTTATTATCTTTATTAGACGGAATCGTAAGTGTAAATGTGCTTTAATGCTTTTAAAACTATAAAGTGGCATTATCTCCTTCAGAACAGTTCAAACAAACAGTGGCAAAAGTGTACAGCATTTTAAGTTCAGGAATCATCAGATAGAGGAGGTTTTGGGTGGAAGGAATGGTTCCCAGAGCTTCAACAGTGAAAGGTATGAGTTTTGCAACTGAGCTCCACCTCTAGTTCCTCTACATTTTTTATGACTTACATGAAAATTTTAAAAAAATCAAGTCATTTTTACTAAAGGTATTAATAATGACTTATAAGACTAGCAATTTCTTTCCTTTTTTTTTTTTTTTTTTTTTACTTCCAGTGTTATTGCTGGGGCTCAGTGCCTGCATTATGAATCCACTGCTCCTGGAGGCCATTTTTTCCATTTTGCTGCCCTTGTTGTTTATCGTTGTTATTACAGTTGTTATTGATGTTGTTGTTGTTGAATAGGTAAGAGAGAAATCAAGAGAAGAGAGGGAGACAGAGAGGGGGAGAGAAAGACACCTGCAGACCTGCTTCACCACTTGTGAAGTGACCCCCCTGCAGGTGGGAGCCGGGAGCTTGCACTGGTATTACTCCAATCCTTGCACTTTACATGTAGCAATTTCTCATCTCCTCATGACCAGTATCTACACATCACTCCCAGCACCAACTTAAGTCCCGCTCCACCCTCATGCACTGGGTCCCCAATACCATCTCAATTCCCTCCCACTTACCCTTCTACCAGAGTCCTTAGCTTTGTTCCATACCTAGTCCAAGTCTAACCCTCTGTTTTCCTATTTTTTCCTTTTTCATAAGTTCTACCTATAAGTAAGACCATGTGGCATTTGTCCTTCTCTTTCTAGCTTATCTCAAGTAACATGGTTCCCTCTAGTTACATTCACGATGTGCCAAAGGAGATTATTATTTCTTTTATTAATGACTTAATAATGATTAACAAGATAGTAGGATAATTGTAGGGGTACAAGTCCCATCTCCAGAATTCCATATCCCATCCATCTCCTCCACTGTAAGTTTCCCTATTCTTTATCTCTCTCAGGATGGACCAAAAATCGTTATGGGGTGCAGAAGGTGGGAGGTCTGGCTTCTGTAATTGCTTCTCTGCTGAACACAGACATTGGCAGGTCAATCCATACCCCAGCCTGTTTCTATCTTTCCCTAGTTTTACTAGGTTTGGAGTATTGCACCAAAGTAAAAGATTCTGGGACCAGGCGAGTGGGGATAGGGACATAGACCTTTGGTGGCAGAAAGTGTTAGTACATACTCTTATTAACTTACAGTCTTATAAATCACTATTTATTCAGTGTGACAGGGGGAAATAGATCGAATGTCTCAAGTCTTTAAATGTCTAGATTTCAGTTCTGAGTATATATTCCTTTAGTCTAAGCACTTAATGTTTCAGATTTGTAAACTGATTGAATTCTGGCACTGGGCTTAAATTGTTAATGCATTTATAATAATAACTTTTTTGAAGTATTAAATCACCTATAATCATAGACCAGAAGCAATTGGCCCTGTCAGTATCTAATATATAGTTATTTGTAAATAGCATTAAATGACATAAACCATGGTGAGGTCATACATGGTACAGTGAATCCTAACCATGGGATTTTCAAAGTAAACCAACCTTCCAAATAATTTGGCTATAATAATAACTATATTCCCTTCTTAAACTCTAAGATAGCAAGGGAGCTTCCTCATTCTCTTTAAAAATCTATACTTCTCCCAGTCCTGGAACCTCTGGGATTATGCTTGTATTTCTCTGTGCTTCTCTTGATCCATACCATTTAATACTACAACTGCTGATCTCAACCCAGTCAATGCAACCAGCACCACCTTGCCATGTTTCACTTCAGACTGTGTCCCGAGACAACAGGCCTAGGATGTCAACACTCCAGCTCCAATACTCTGGTGGGACCTTTCTTAATACATGGGACTCCCTAGCTCCATTTCAAATAGAGCACTTCCTAACAAAGTTATAGAACCTAGATACAGACCAGGGCCTAAGGGGCAAGGTACATGTGCACATGAATCCATAAGTTAGGGGGAAATGATATACTTTAAAGTAAAAGTACTCAATAGTCTGCAGTGAGTAGACTTAGACTCAGTAAGTGCAGCAAGCAAGTAGAAAGACTTAAAAAGAAGATTATTTTTAAAGGCAGCTTCCAGTGATTTGGGAAGTTGGAATGCTTTAAGATTTTGCTGCTTCAGTTCCACTCGGCTGTCTCGGGATACCAAAAAGAATGTTTTTGTTACAAAGTCCATATATAATAGACTCTGATGAGATGGTGATGGGTGGCTGCAGAAGTGGCAGCACAATTACTGAATCACTCCTTTCTGCCACTGCTGCAACCATAAAAGCAGACAAACAGGGCAGAAATAAAACCCCACGGACACTACTACAACAAAGCCAGGTAATAAGGTATCCTGTGAACTCTACATATGAGAAAATAGGTGACAAACTACCTAGCAACAGACACCAGAACCGCCACTAGGTACTCAATAGAAAGCTTTAAGGGCCATACTGGGAACACAGAAACTGAGAGAACTCTGCAGATTCCCATTTCACTAGTGATAGCAGAGGGAACAGTGGCCCACGTGCAACTAATGTGTCAGGAGGCCTGATCCCAGTAATTAACAAACTGGGATAAAGACCCATACTTAAGAAAATGTACAGGAGGTGAAATCTCAGAGGAGCAAAATAGGAGTGAAGAAACAAGGGAAGGGTCAGGAGGGTAGAGGGCAGGAGTGGGAAAAGAGGACATCCTGTTTCACTTTTTCATGAAAGTGAAGTGTTTTTAGAACTCTAGAACTGGGAAGCTAAAAAGGCTGTGCTAGTCTACCTAAAAGTATAGAAAAACTTACAGTGAACAACAGAAATTATAGTTTTACTCCAATAAATCACTTAAAGAGCAAACGGGAGCAGAATGGCATCCTTAATATAGACAGTAAAATCATACAATTAAATCAAAGCACAAAACAAATGAAAATTAGACCGCAACATGCTAGAAAAAATTAAAAGCTAAAAAAATCAGTAATCAGAATTTCTAATTACAGAGTAAACTGATTTTAAAAAATGAAGATTAGGAAATGGAGGTAAAGAACAAAAATACTAAGTGAAAAAAAGCAGTCATTTAGAAATAAAAGATACAAAAGAACAAATAAAATAAAGTTTCTTAAGAGAACCAGAAGATGGAGAGAAAAAAATTTTAATTCAAATTATGAAGTTAGAGGAGATGAGAGACTTTGATGGATACAGAAGATAAGCTAATAAAATCTAACACACAGCATAAAGAGAGTTCTTAGAGTCAACAAAGAAAAATAGAATAGGAAAAATCTTACTATATGATCATACTTTTTACTGGAGAAAAGAAAGTTATTTGAAATTACATGTTAAAGTATCACATCACTCATGTCCCTGGGAAAAAAAAAAATCAATCCAGAACAGCCAACACTACAAAACTATTTGACTTTAAAGAATGATGGTTAAAAAAAAAAAAAAGTCTTTCCTTTTGGGCATCCAGACAAACACAGGAGGTCAAAAGTGAGGGAGAGAAATCAGATTTGAATTGCTATCCAACTGTGGCAATGGTTCATGGTAAAAGACAGTACAGTAAAATAGGAAAGATATTTGAGCTAAGAAGACAAGATGAACCAAGGATTTCACGCCAGTCAACCAGACTTTTAAGTACAAAGGTGACAGACAAACTGCCATGAACATGTAATTCAGGAAATAGTTCCTAGGAGTACTTCCTGAAGCAATGTACTAGAGGACCAGCTCCCAAAAACCAGAATCAGGCAAGATGTAACATAGGACAGGATGAGTAGCAGGGATAAGACCAACAGTGGCACAAAAGAGAGAGCAGAGCATGTGATCACTATACATTCCATTCTGATAAGTACAGCTATCAGAAGAATTAGGGAAGGGGGGAATCTGAAAAGTGGCATATGTTTACCTATATATAGCTATATTGATAGTGACCCAGAGTAAAAAGGATATTCCAAATGCCAAGATAGGGGGAGAGGTAGGAGAGGAAAGAATAGACTATTAGCTAATTTAAACATTACTCCCATTGGGGAACCAACATAAAATAACTCTAGAATGAAGGAACTAAAGGTATTATATAAAAGTATATGTAGAAAATAAGAATAAGAAACAAAAATTTGCAAGAGCCCAGAGGCATACTCTTCACCCCAACTCTTAGAAAATAGTAGTCATCTTGTAAAAAAAAAAAAGAATAATTTCCAAAAAATGGAGACCATTTTAAACACCACCATAGGAATTCAAATCAGAATTCAGACTGTATTGGTCAAACACTCAGTTTCTTCAATCATAGCAGGGGCTAGAATCTATCCTACATAAGAAAGGAAGCAAAGGGCTTATCAACCAACTTCAGTATAGGGCTTGGGCTTGGATTCCACCACATACACATTTGAGTACAATTATATTGATCTCAATAGGGGAGAAGTGAACACTGGATATTCAATGGCACTACAGAATAACACTAATTTGAGCAAGACTCTGGCCTTTATCATAACACGTAGGGAAAGTATTTCACAGCCACTGACTGAAAACACATCACAGATAAAAATTCTATGATGCTTGAGATAAAAACAAGAGTGAAAAAGATACAGTAGAAGGTGAAGCAGAAAGATTGGCCATTTTTGCTAAATGAAATCACTAAGGCCCTGGCAGCTACAAAGACAGAGCTGAGAGGTGAGCCACTGTCTCCTGGAAGGTGGGCAAATGGCACTGTGTCAGACACAAGGTGCCATCAGTGGAACATAATTACTACTAAACCAATCAGATTTGAATGAGAAAAAGATGGCAGAAATGTAAGGAGGGGCAGAGCCCCTATCCTTGGAGACACACTGACAAGCATTCAGCCTGGACCCCTGAGGCTTCTCTCTCAGCTGTAAAAAAGCATTCTGGTGCATCCTGAGTGAACTGGTTCCAGAACTACTTACTGACCATGCATCTTGGCATGGGAGAGGCGCCAGACCTCCTGGAAGTGAGGGCACCTGCCTGTTCCCTGGTGTTGCACACATGGAGTCAGCCTTCTCCAGCAAATCCTTCCTATGGTATACTGCTCAGAGGCCCTGGTGCACCAGAGGCTGGAGCAGAGAAAAAGCTAGAACGGCAGCAAAGAACTGCTCAGCTCTTCCAGGAAAGGACAGGTGGCAGACAACCGCCCCCCCCCCCAAAAAAAAAGGAAAAAATAGATAAAATAAAGAAAGAGAAGGAAGAGAAAACTTCTTTGATGTCCCCCCTACTCCTGTCCCAGGCCCCTCCCCCTTCTTCTCCTTTCCCTGTTCTCCTGATTTGGAACCTCCAGCACTTCCTTCCTCAGGAGAGCCCAGTCCCCTGGATCCTTTGAGAAAACTCTCCTTCCTCTACCTTCTACCTTCAATGAATTAAAATATATCAACAGAATTAAAATGAATCTCAATTAAAATGCTTTCAATGAGACACCCTATATTCTTTCTTTCTTTCTTTCTTTCTTTCTGGAATCTTCTTGGGTCTGAAGGGGGGAGCATTCACTAGTCTGTGAACAACAATAAAGGACAAGGACCTACTTTTGCCTACTGAGATGACTGCTAAGACCCCTCTCCTCCTGATGTTTTCAATAATTATTTTTCAACAGGTCTATTAAATCCTAGTGTACGGTCATCATTCAGGATACAAGAAACAGCCAGCAGAATGAAGCTGCAGAGCTTAAGCTGAACCACTTCATGGCCACAGCCCAAGTGGAGAGAGAAGCCCACCCCAGCCTGCTCCACTTTCCCTACCCAGTGTCATGCACCACTGTTTCTCTTGGTGTCTGCTCCTGTGGCCAGCCTTGCATTAGAAGGCAATCATTCTAAAACTGGGGTGATCATTTTAAGTAATATCCCTTGAAAATGCTGGAATGCAAATTAGGCTACACATTCAGATCTACTAAAAAATTCATAAGCCCTTCTACATATGTTAGTTTATTTTAAAAACCAGGAAGGGGGGTCTCTTTCATGAAAGTGATGCATTTTGGTTGAGCTCAAAATTTGTCTACTATATCCCAGCAGTAAATATACCAACTCCACTAACCTAAGTAGAAAAAAGCTTAAACATCCCAATTAACCATCTTCAAGTGAGTACTCCAATGACAGATTTTGGATTCGAATTTCTGGCTTAATTTAACAATGGCAACAAGGCTTAAGGAGTATCCCATGAAGTCATTTATTTCTTCTTCTCCTTTTTTTCCTCTTTCTTTCTTTTTTTTTTTTTTTTTTGCTTCCAGGGTTATTGCTAGGGCTTGGTACCAGAACTATGAATCAGATAAAGACAGAAACCTGCAGACCTGCTTCACCGCTTGTGGGAGGCAGGGGCTTGAACTGGGATCCTTGCTCGGGTCACTGCACTTTCTACTATGTGCGCTTAACCCAGGGCGCCAACTACCCAGCCCTTGCAGTCATTTCTTAAAATGAAAATCTTCCAAAGGGTCATTCTCCCCACACCAGCCATTGAAAAAAGAAATCTACATGGGAACAGGATGATGGGAATGCATGAAACTAAAAATTACTTTGAAAGTACTCACAGCTCTTCCAAATAAGACCACAGCCCTCATGTTTAGTAAGTTCTTTCAAATATGCACTCACCAGGTAAGAATAACAGCTAATGCCAACATTTCAACATTTCACACTTCTACAATCACCACTACATGTTTTCTCCAAAAGCTAAAATCATTAAATCATTAGATCCCTTCTATAAATATTTCCATTAAAAAGGAGACACCAATTAATTTCTAAGGTTCTTTTGTGTAAAGCCCTCCTTTGTTCCTACTTTGCTAAGAAAACCCTCTGCCTTGGAGTCTGCTATAATATTAAAATTAGTGCTAGTCCAGGAATGTTTCTGAAGAATTTTATAATTTCCTTTGAAAAAAAAAAAATCTGGGTCACCTGGGGTAAATTCAGAAAACCCTCTGCCTTGGAGTCTGCTATAATATTAAAATTAGTGCTAGTCCAGGAATGTTTTTGAAGAATTTTATAGTCTCCTTTGAAAAAAAAAAATCTGAGTCGCCTGTAAATTCATATGAAGTTAGGTGTTCTCTCTCACTAACGAATTTAAAGATGCAAATAAAGCAATGGCTCTCATCTTCTTCTAAAGTGACAGACTTCTGCCTCCCACAATCAGCTCCCTCCTCCCCAAGGATCCCTGTTATCTTCTAATTATGTTCTCAGGCAAGGCAGAATCTCAGGGTGTCCCAAGCCACACAGGAAACCTCACAGTTGAGGGGTGGCAGGGGGGTTTTCTTGTTACTATTTTATTTAAATGAGTGAATTGCTATAAAGGTTTATGTAGCCTCTATCATATACCCCCTTATCTTTGCAATAAAGATTCGATATCGGTTAATAAACAAAGAATCAGAGATCACCTATTGCCACTATCAGATACTGACCCTATAAGATCTGTTGATGTTAACTGGGGTAAAGTAGTTAGAAGGTGGAGGGGGGATACTTAGCTTATCCTTGGGATTCCAAATCAAGTCAAGGTCCATCCATGGAACTGCTCTAGAATTGTACTGTACCTCCAGTAGATATAATAAATGTTTAACGTGAGATCTGTAACTGCTCCATTTCTGAAAGTCATTCTGAATAAATAAGTGCTTGACCAAATTATATTTACGAAATATGTCGTCACATATCACACTGCAGAAAACACTACACAGCACTTACCTCCCCACAGATCCCAGGCTCCTTAAGGGCTTGGCTCACCTCTCAGCCACTATCATACACTTCAACATGACAGGTGAAAGGGTGTTAGCAAATAGAAGCTGCCAAGCTCTAATCCCATCTCTACCACCTTCTCCCACAGGACCACCAGCAGATCTGTGTGTCATGGAGTCTGGACCATGAAATGACCAAAGGAGAAGGGACAGCTGGAGAAGGAAGCCAGGGTGATAGGAAAACCACAAAGTGAACACTCCACCCCTGAGTAATCAAGGAGAAAGACTTCCTCCAGTCTTCCAGATCCTCAGTCTATGGGCAGTGTATCTGGTGCTATCTCAACATGTCAATCAACTGAGTTATCACAGAGCATAATCATTCTTAGGTTGGGCCTAATGATGATCGATTGTAGACTTCCCAAGACCTCGAACTTCCTTCTGTTTTTTTTATTTTGGCACTTGGCCTAAGCTATCATACTGAGCCATCTGCTCTGTGGTTAGGTGACCCCCCACCCCCAACAGATCAATAATAACCTGTTTTTAGGCTGTGGGTTCTTTATTGGCTGTTTTTAATATAGCCAAAAAATTGTGAGGAGAGTGGTGAATTGTGTTAGAGGCTACCTAGCATTTATGAGAAACACTCACCCCATAGCCAAGGCAAGGAAGACTGAAAGCCAGCTGGTTATTTTATTTAGAAAGGATTTCAGACAGGCCCTGAAAGGGTCACCAAACCAATTGAGTTGGGCAGGACCTAACCATTTCAAAATGACAATTATTTGACTTTCCTCATACCTGCAGCAAAGACTATCCTTTGAAATGGGATAGTTTTTTCTAACTCTTAAAATCAAAAGACTTTTCCCTAAAAATAAATAAATAAATAAATAAATAAATAAATAAAATAGAAAAAATATCTCAATTTCCTTCTGGAACAATTTAAAATACTCTCAATCTGTCCCATTCTTCACTCATATACTACAAATATTTGAAGACTGTCATTCACTAAACCTTCCTTTACCTTATCTTCTTCAGGCTTAATAAACCCAATTTCTTTAAGTTACCTTCAAAGGGCTTATTTCCCTGAGTTTTAATCAACCCCATGGCCTCTTCTATGCCAAAATATCTACTCTGTTCTCTGAGGAAACTAATAAACATAATTTTAGAATGGCATGATGAAGGGGAAAATACAGGCTCCCCTGCTGTATATTTTGTGGATATTTACTTTTGCTACACAATTAATAAATGGTATACAATAAATACAATTATCTTTGTAATCTGCAAACCCTATCCCAATATTACTGAGTCATGTTCTGTGACCTTTAGGTCTTAATTTTGCTTCTTAGATACACCTGACACTAAAGAAGAATTTCATCAGTACCTATCATCATGGCTGTGAAATTTTCAAGTAAAGACAGCCTGTAAACAAGCAAGCTGAGCCCACTGTCCTATTCTCTGATTTAGGCTGACTCACTTCTTGTGTTTTCTCCTATTAATTCCAAAGTATCTCCAGTCCTCTCAGTCACCATCACCCACAGTAACTCTCCTCCCCTTCCCCTCAATCTCATCTCATTAGTGACTGATGTGTCTGAAATGCCAGTCAATTTGCAAAGTGAATAAAGTCTGCCACCTTTATCTTCCTCAATCCTCTTAAGTGCTTTCCTTTCTAGCATGCCCTCTCTCACCCAGCTCAGGGCCTCACTTCATCCAGAGACCATCTAAAGGGCCTGGCTGGCTAGCTCTCTGCTCTGTTTTCCACTGACACTCAACTCTCAGCCTTCAGGCCAACCATCTTACCAACTGCTCCTCACAAAACCTCTCTTGGATATTTGTACACCCAGATTCCTGACAGCATTCTTTACAAAGTTTCTAGGAATCACAACTAAACCCCAAAGGTCACACAGCAGTTCTAAAGTACTTTGATAGGATTTGGGGATTATGAAGACTTATGTATTAAGGGGCCAGGTGGTAGCACACCTGGTTGAGAATACATGTTATAATGAACAAGAAGGACCCACCAGCAGGGGAAAGCTTCATGAGTGATGAAGCAATATTGCAGTTGTCTTTCTCTATTCCCTATCAATTTCTGTCTGTCTCCAGCAAATAAAATTTTTAAAAGAATTATGCATTAATATATATAGTAAAATATATAAATAGAAGTATATATAGTAGGAAAACAATTATATATAATATCCAAAAGGTGGAAGCAGCAACCCGTGTCCATTAATGGATGAATAGATAAACAAAATGTGTATTTACATATATTTTTTCATGCATTTCCTTCTTTCAAAAGTAAAGAAGCTCTGACTACAATAGGAATAAACTTGAGGACACTATGGTAAGTGAAATTAACCGGCCACAAAAAAGACAAATGCTGTATTATTCCACTTGAATAGGACCAGGGAACAGGGAGACAGTATAATGATGGTTATGCAAAAGACTTTCATGCCTGAGGATTCCAGGTGCCCAGTTCAATACCTGGTACCACCTTATGCAAGAGCTGAGTGATGCACTAGCTAAAAAGTAATATAAAATAAAAATTCCAAGAGTAGCCAAATTCAGAGGCAATAAAGGAGAGAGAATAATGGCTGCCTGCGAGGGAGGACTGGGGAGTGTGTGTTAAATAGGTACAGAGTTTCAGTTTTGCAAGATGAAACACATTCTGCAGACTGGTTGCACAGTAATGCCAATGTGCTTAATACTACTGAACTCTACACTGCAAAATGGTTAAGATGGCAAATTTTACTAAAAGTCTACTGAAATTCACACACACACACACACACACACACACACACACACACACACACATATCCTTCCTCAGCTCCAGCTGCCCTGAACTAAGGGGTGTCCAAGTCTTCAAAATATGTTGAGGATCATGCTTAACTGGCTAGAAAGATCCTGCAGCAGCCCTGTACCTCTCAACAAAGCCCCAGGGGCCATTCTGGGGTCAAGTCCACCTTATCCTTGCCTCTAAAGACTTTTTTTCACAGTCTGAATCACACTCACCACCAAATATCCCCTCCCAACAATGCTTCCTTGAGACCAACCACAGGTCTTAATTTTTTCTAGCTTCTTTTGCTCCAGTTCCCTGCTCCCAGACACCATTCCAAAGAGACACAGCAATCCTCAAATAGGACTTTAATGTCCTCTTCCCTCTTTTTCCTGTAACTATTTTCCAACAACAGTCTCACTACAGACACTCTACCCTCCTTTAAGGTGAATAAACTCATCCCAAATACTACCTCCCAGGGACAGTTTAATTGATTCTTGATCTCTTTCTCTGTCATCCACCCACCAAAACTCAAACTCCTCTCTGTGAGTACTCTGTACACTTATACAACTAAGTGGGGGTATATGTTGGCAAAACACAGGACTTTGGACTAGGGGGAGATGGGGAGAGGGTGTCCAATTCCCAGCACACAATGGTGAAGACAGACGTGGACTGCTGGTGGGAGTGATGTGCTGATACTGATCACGGGGAGAAAAGAAACTGTACTCATGTATCAACAACTGTCCTGTAAATCCTATTTCCCCAGTAAAATGATTAAAAAAGAAAGCACTCAGTAATAACCAAGATACTGATTTTTAAGAGTTGCACTTTTTGTTGATTTATCACTAGTCTATGATTCTATGTAAGTGGCTCACCTAGGTGAATGCATACATGCCTCATTATGACACCAGGTGCTATTCTGCAAGGGTGGCTATCTTCTCATTCTACCCCAGCCCATGACTGCAGCTCTGGAAAGAAATAAGACATAGGGACTCATAAACCATTGCTAAACTGAGCCTGAAATGTTTGCTGAGCATGTATTATATTCAAAGCTAGATATCTTTTGTTTGCTAATGAAGTCCCCAGGCAGGGCTTCTATTTTGTTTGTTTGTTTGTTTTGAGCAGGACAGAGAGAAATTGAGAGGAAGGGGAAGATAGAGGGGGAAAGAAAGACATCTGTAGCCCCTCTTCAACACTCCTGAAACATCCCATCTGTAGTGGTGAGTGGGGGGCTCAAACCTGGTTCCTTGCACATGGTAATGTGTCCACTCAACTGGCTACACCAGTGCCCAGCCCCCTATGATAAGCCAATCTTTACCGAGTTCCCCCAAGCGCCCCCGTCCAAGGTGTTGGACAAATTCAATCTAGCCACTTTTCAGGGAAGACAACTTTGCTTCCTAAGGTAACAGGGTTCATAGGGCCAGAGGGAATCACATTTATTTATTCACTTTGAGAAAAACAGCCATTTACAAATTTCCCTCTCCTAAAGATTAATCCAGAAATCTATATCTCCTAGGGGTGAAAGCTAAGAATAAGGCTGAAGAAAACACTGAAAACCATGGATTGCCATGTAGACCTTATTTCAATTTTCAAAGACATTAAATGTGGAAAACATCATCTTAGTATATACTACATAATCAGCAGATATGAGGTTGAGAGAAGAACATAAAAAAAAAAAAAAACATCAGTGTGACAGTGGAGCCTATGCACTTACTCCCTGCTAATAAGTGTGGTGCATGTAATCTCACTCACTTCTCTCATTAGTCCTATGGCGTCAGTCCTATCTCACAGATGAGGAAATGGAGCCATGGGGTAGGTAAAAAGGTCTTGTCCAAGATCATACGTCTGGCAAGTGGCAGAACTGAATAAACACCCAGGTTGTCAACTTCAGAACCCAAGCTCTTAACTCTGCTGCTATATGCCCTGAATAATAAGTCAGCTTCAACCTTAAGTTTTGCAAAAATGTTGAAATCCTAGCTGTCAAAAAAAGCAAGCATGGGGAGGTACTTAATGAAAATGTGTCATGACCAAAATGTAAGTGTGGAGGCTGAAGCATAAGATAAATGGAAAAATTTGCAGGTATGCATGTTTTTGTTGGAGAAGTATTCTGAGTATTTTTCCCCTATGGAAAAAATATCCAAGTTCTGTTCAGTCTGTACAACCAGTGTTCCCCCAACTATCATATCAAAAGTCATATAGAACTCAAGACAAAAATTAATTTGTATTATATTTCCACAGCTGTCAAAAGGATCTGGAGCAACAGTCAGCTTCTACTGGCTAAGCTTACTTGTTTGCTAGGTGCTTGTTCACCTATCAGAATCTCTTTTTTTTTCTTTTATTTATTTATTTATTTATTCCCTTTTATTGTCCTTGTTTTATTGTTGTAGTTATGATTGTCCTTGTTGTTGGATAGGACAGAGAGAAATGGAGAGACGACGGGAAGACAGAGAGGGGGAGAGGTAGATACCTGCAGACCTGCTTCATTTTGCTTGTAAAGCAACTACCTTGCAAGTGGGGAGCTGGGGGCTCGAACCAGGATCCTTATGCTGGTCCTTGCGCTTTGCGCCACCTGCGCTTAACCCACTGTGCTACCGCCCAACTCCCCAGAATCTCTTTCTAACCTTCTGGAAACGTAAGGATAATAATTCCCATTTTGCAGAAAATAAGGACAGCTGACACACGTTGGGTTTGGACTTGTAGCATGAGTGCACCTAGCAGCATCAAATAGCAATGCTCTACATCAGATAGAACAGAAAGATTAAGTAATTTGCCTAAAATTCCACAGCTAGAAAGTGACAAAACCAGGATGAAACAGTGAAGCTCAGCAAAGTTAAGTAACTGCCCCAGACCTGTCAGCAGCAGTCAGCAGACAATTTGCTGAGTTCAGATCTCCTAATACCAGGTAGCTTCGTGGCTCCACCTGTTCACACCAGGACCCACGGCTATCTGTCTAACTGTGCAGTAAAGAGTAGAGTCGATTTCCTGAGCAACCAGAGGAGCCCAAGTCTCATCTGAAGTAGGCAGTTTTCAATTCGAAACTTTGAGAGAACAGAGAAATCTAGATCTTGATATAAGTTCTCCAGATTTTAAAAAAATATTTATTTATTTATTCCCCTTTGTTGCCCTTGTTTTATTGTTGTAGTTATTGATGTTGTTGTTGGATAGGACAGAGAGAAATGGAGAGAGGAGGGGAAGACAGAGAGGGGGAGAGAAAGATAGCCACCTGCAGACCTGCTTCACCACCAGTAAAGTGACTTCCCTGCAGGTGAGGAGCTGGGGGCTGGAACTGGGATTCTTAAGCCAGTCCTTGTGCTTTGTACCATGTGAGCTTAACCCGCTGTGCTATCGCCCTACTCCCCAGATTTTTTTTTTTGTCCTTGCTGGGCTTTCACTGCTCCAGGCTGACTTTTTCAGATAGACAGGAAGAAAGAGAAAGATACTACAGTATCTTCCCCCGAGAGCACCAACCTGAGTTGTACTCAAGACAAAACAGGCATACTACTTAATTTCAGAGAGGAGGGAACAGAGAAAGAGGAAGGCTGAGAGGAGACACACCATGGCACTCCTCCACCATCCACAAATTGCCATGTGCAGTGTTCCTAATCAATGCTGGGGATTCAAACCTATGACCTACTAAATAGTAGAGTCCACTCTACTGGGTGAGCTACTTCTAGTCTCCTAAAATCTCCAGATGTTGAAATATTATTTTCATGTTTCTATAGGGCATCAGGAACCAAACAAAAGTAGTCCCTGAGCTATCAATTTACAACTTTTCTACTCAGTAGGAGTCTTGTGTCAAAAGCGCTTGTCTCATGTCCCAAAATGGCAGAATCACAGCTGCTAAGTCAGGCTTTCTCACAAGACCCCTACACTTTCAAAAGAGATTTACACTGGATTTGCTCTCCATCCAAACTTTCAGCTCTGACAATTCCCTTGCAGACCTCTTCATTTTGTAATTTGCAGTCTACTCAAGTTCTAGAAATGTTGCATATTTCAGATTCCTCCAAATGGCTTTCAATTCAGTGTTTTCAAGTCATCATACCCAACCACACAAAAGTGAGCACACTTCCCCACGTCCGTCCAGGCCCGATGCAGCCTTGACTGCTGCCTTTGAGGGATTCCTGGACTACAGGTCAACTTCAAGAATTCTGCACAGGACACTGTGGCTCATTTCCTGGTGTCCTTCTTTAATCAGCTGGGGAGACTTGAGGAAATGAGTCAAAGTCCTACAGGCAACATCGAGCAGTCGTCAACAACAGCAGCGAAATTCATCAGCATAACATCTGTCCATAAATGCACTCCAAGGAAAAGCCACAAAATACTTGGCACATTTCTTTCTTTCTTTTTTTAATTCCCTTTTGTTGCCCTTGCTGTTTTATTGTTGCAGTTATTACTGTTGTTGATGTTGTCATTGTTGGATAGGACAAAAAGAAATGGAGAGAGGAGGGGAAGACAGACAGGGGGAGAGAAAGATAGACACCTGCAGACCTGCTTCACCGCCTGTGAAGTGATTCCCCTGCGGGTGGGGGAGCTCAGGGCTCCAACCCAGATCCTTAAGCCGGTCCTTGCTTTTTTTTTTAAAAAATACTTATTTTATTTATTTATTCCCTTTTGTTGCCCTTGTTGTTTTATTGTTGTAGTTATTATTGTTGTTGTCGTTGTTGGATAGGACAGAGAGAAATGGAGAGAGGAGGGGAAGACAGAGAGGAGAGGAAGATAGACACCTGCAGACCTGCTTCACCGCCTGTGAAGCGACTCCCCTGCAGGTGGGGAGCCGGGGTTCGAACCGGGATCCTTATGCCGATCCTTGTGCTTTGCGCCACCTGCGCTTAACCCACTGCGCTACAGCCCGACTCCCTGGTCCTTGCTTTTTTGCACCACCTGCCCTTAACCTGCTGCACTGCCGCCCAACTCCCACTTGGCACATTTCTAATAAGAATTTGTTCATAGATGATTTGGGGTCCAGTGCACAAGAACCTGGGTTCAAGCCCCTAGTCCTCACCTTCAGAGGGGAAGTTCCAGGGGCAGTGAAGCAGTCTCTCCCTTATCTCTCAATTTCTCTGTCTCTATCCAAAATAAAATAAATTGTTTGGAGAAAAGAAAGACTACAGGTGATACAGCTGGTAAATTGTATTTATATATCCCTGTGCTCATCTAGGGTAAATGGCCAGTGGTCTCATCCACTATTGGGGGTGGGGAGTCTATAATGCTAAGTAGCTTGTTTTTTAATTTTATTTTATTTTTGGCAGTGGCGGGTAGGGGAGAAAAAACTGACTTACACCAACACTTCAGAGATAGCTTATCTTCATTTCTGAGGGACTAACTGGAATGGAACAGTTAATACCTTTATAGTACTCTGACCACAAGGACAAATGCCTAAGTACCCCTAGGGAGGCTATAATTTAGTGACTCACCCTTCCCTCAGTGAACACTGGAGAACACTTCTAACTCCACATCATGAAGCCAGCAACTTTAGCCTTTTCTCACCCAAGTTGGGAAGAGGATGGCTTTGCACTATCAAGTATCCCTAGGACCCCCAATAATGCCTGACATATAATAAGTACTTATTAAATATCTTTGAAGAGATTCACTCAAAACCAGTTCTGCTAAGTCACATGAATGGGCATACAGTTGGATAATGGGGCTAAGCCCAGGCTTTGTCACAGATTCTGAGGAGAGATGTGTTTAGTCAGTTGTTCCAGGTGTAAAATGCTTGGGGATGGTAACAATACTCATTACAGGGCTTGTCACCAGAGCTAGCCTGTCCTCAGATTGGTACTGCTTCCCACTAAGGAGCAACAACAATGCACAACCACATGTAATATGAAATCTCAGGCACACATGAGTGTATGTTGCAATAACATACAATATATGAATTATAAAATCAAGAGCAAACAAATATGTGGATGGATGGGAAAGGTCAGAATGGAGATAAAGAAATAATCAGGGCTCCCTTTATAGTCATCATATTATTTCCAGCTAGATAACAACCCATAATGTCCTGTGTCCAGCTGCTGGGGAGGACTCTAGCCTCACACCTGCAAAAACAAGGGGAAGGTATGATTCACGATTCCTTGAGGTTCATCCTGTGGAGCACAGAAGTTGTAAATACAGACTGGGAGGGTGGGAGGTTAGGAAGGAGCAGAGTTGGAACTTGCTAGCCCTCAAAGGGAGGTGAGCACTGAGGAAAACCTGCTCAAGCCAGGGCTAGACCATTAGGACACCATTAAGTAGCCTTTACGCAGCTGTAAAATGTTTTGGGGGTGGTAACAATACTCCTTACAGGGCTTGTCACCAGAGCTAGCAAGGCCTCACATTAGTACTGCTTCTCACTAAGGAGCAACAACCAGGAGAGGCAGAAGAATTTCAAAGAGGCAGGGAGCAATCTGGTAGAGTTCTAAAAGTGCAGCCCCCACTCTAAGAACACCCCAAGAGAATTTTGGACCCATGGCTCCTCCATGAGGCAGATATCTCATTGTCTTCTTGGAGAAGTGGGGCTACCCACAAAGTCAAGCTGCCCCAAGATACAGAACCAGGAAGGCAATATAAGGCTTTGTCTTTACACCACTTGCACCCCTACCTCCAGATTCTCTTTGCTAAAAATCTACTGCATGGAGCATGATAATAATGAGTTAGAAGGAAGCAACTGATTCATTTAGTTTACCAAAAGAGTAATATTCAATGTGGTCTGTATTTCTTGTACCCTATCTGAGGGTCTGGCTCACATACCTTAACTAAAATTGAAGACACAGAGGCATAAAAGCTCAAAGACAGCATTTGAATCCAAGGTACTTGGATCCTACAAGGCACCCAGGTCCTCTCCCTCACAGGGGACCAGATGCAAGGTCTATGTTCCTAACAGGGAAGCAGTGCGGGGGGGGGGGGGGGGGGGGAATGGGGGGGTCACAGTACTCTAACACTTTCTGGTTAAATTGACCAATAGTCAATAAAGAGCCACGATAGTCCATCAGGATTCATCCTTTCCAGCCCTCGAATCCCAATTCAGATTCACTTTCTTATCCTCACATTATGGGGGGGGGGGTGTCAAGTTAAAAAAAAATGACCTGGAAGAGAGCAGGGCTTCTGGAGTTAGCAAAGCTCTGTAACACCTAACCCCCAACAAACAAACAAAATTGGGAAGGAACAGGGATCTGGTAGAGGAGGTTCCACAGCCTGCAAATCTTTCTCCTCATCTTTAAGATTCAAGTTCCCATGCAGGCTATGACCATATTTCCACAACAGTTTTGTGATCCATAGAAAGTTTCACAGTTTCCCACCCTTGACCTCTGGCAGACCTAAATTATACCCATCACCTATGAGGGTGAGGTGGGAAGGAGGTCTTAGTGCATCTCAAAATTCCCAAAGGAGCAGGGACCTGCGATTACAGGTACTATTCCAGGGCGTTGCAGAGCTCCTCCCCAGGCAGGCTGGACTTTGTGTCTGGACACAGAAGTTGGCCAGGGTCCAGGCACCGCACTCCCATCCCGGAGTGCGGTGCCTGCCTTCCCTGGAGCAGGCTGCAAACGCTGCCACCAGTCGCTCCATGGCTTGTGGCAGTGAAGAACTAGCAAGCAGCACGGTTGAAAGGGGCGAGCCTCTCTTCCACCCGGTTTACAAAAGCAAAAGTCTGCAACCTAGCGGCTACCTTCCACACGCCTGGCCCAAGTTGTCCCTGTGGCCACCACTTCCAGCTTCACGGAGTCCAGCTCCACGGCAGCATGCCGTTTGCTCTCTGTGCAAAAAAGCATAACCGGGTGGAAGAGGGGGTCGCGGCAGGAGACAGACAGCAGCCATAGACTCAAGTCCACGGGCGGCTGCGGGTCCGGCCCTGGCACTGGGGCACAAAGAGCGTCCGCGATTGGAAAGCAGCCGCCGCAGAGCAAAATAAAAGGTTCTCCAACTTTGCCCGCAGCGCGGCTGAGAACCGGCGGGCCGGGCCGGTCCTCCAGTGTGCGGGTCACACACGCGCAACTTTTAACAAAAGGAAGCAGCGACCGCGCCTCGGGCAGCGGGATAAACCAGCGCCGGTGGCGAACCGGAGACCTCCCGCCACTGCCCCGAGCACGCTCAGCACAAAAGCAACCCCAAAGTCTCGGCAGCCTGCACCTCGCTCACCCCCAGGCCTCTCGCTGTCCTCCTCTCGGGAAGACGCCCCCCCAACCCAGATCTGCGCCCCCCCCAGTAGCGACGGTGGGGGGGAGCTCCTGGCGCAGGTGAGCGAGGCACCCAGAAGCAGAGTTCCGGGGACGCTTCGAGTGTTTCCCGGAGGGTGAAATGCACGGGCACCGGCGGCCGGCAGCCACATCTCTGGACACACCCCGGCGTGTGCGAGCCCTGGGGACACAGGCAGCGCCAAGGAGCGCGTCCCGCGCACCCGCCGCGCTCTCCCACCTGTCTGGACGCCGAGCATGAGGAGCAGAACGCCGAGAAAATCCCAGGCGCTGCGAGCGCCTCTCATCGCGGTGGCTGCTCAGGGACCGGAGCTCCGTTCCACGCTCTTCCTCTCGCCGGAGTGCACCGAGCGCGGCAAAGCCGAGCCCCTAGAGCCGCGAGCGCCGAGGAGCCGCCCCTCCTCCCAGCGCCCTCCCCCTGCGCGCCGGCCACGCCCCTTCTCAGCGCCCCTCCTCGCCTCCCCCCGCCCTCCTGCCTGGGTCTCCTTCCCAGCCTCTGGCGTCTGACCCGGGCTTTTTAGACGTGTTAATGCCAGGAGGTGGGGAAGAGCTGAGCCCGCTGAGAGGGGGCGGGCGCGCCTGCTCTGGACCCTGGGACCCCTTCATCTTTCCACCTCTCCTCCCCTGTAATGTGGTGGGTCCCCTAGAGGCGGTTCTCCGACTGGGGTGGTACCGCCCGCGCGCTTTGTGAATCTGGGCACCGAGCACACGTCAGGGCACGAGCCCGCCACCTGGCAGGTGCTCCCCAGACAATAAAGGACCGCCGCCCACCCTTCGAGCACTCTCTGGAGGCAGCGGGCTGGACTCCACTGGAGGGGGTGGAGGGGGGTGCAGGGACAAGAATCGGACGGGGGGGAAGGAGTGAGTCAAGGGGAGATTAGGAACTGAGCCCAAACACTCCTCCACCCCTGTTAGTCGAGAAGGACCGAGCATGATGCCTGCAATCATTGTAAAAGGCTGAGCTCAGGTGTAGGTAATTCATTACGCTCAGTTTCTCCACCTGCTCCTTAACCTGTAAGAGCACAGATGGTTTCTATTGGTCGGTGTGGCCTCCTCCCCCCGAGCCCCTGTGGAGTCTTTTCTGTAGAGTGAGGTTTCAGAGCAAGTCGGAATTGCGAAGTTTGCTCTAGGAGCCTGGGTTTGTTAAAAAAAAAAAAAAAAAAAAAAAAACTTTGCTTACAAGTGCTTGGGCTAGCGCCTCAGGGAGCTCTTTCTCACCTCCCCCCTTGTTATTATTTTTTTTCCCAGTATGGTTTCTCTGCCTGTCTATCAGAGGACAGTTACAGGGGTGGAGATCCCTGCCTTCCTCTTAGCTGACCTACCCTGTACCCAGAATGAAATAGCAAAACTACTCTATAGAAAAGCATAAATCTGCATAGGGCTTTATAGTTCATCCTCACGCTGAATATTATTTCATGTTCAAAGTAACAGTTTTGTGAGGTAGATAGAACAGAAAATGTAAAAATTTTCGTTCTCAAGGTGGCCTAAGATCATGCAATTAATGGGAAACCCAGAAGTTTTTAAAATGGACTTCAGATGTGTTGACCTTTCCTCATGCATTCTCATAAACACCCCTCCATAGAGGCAGAGAACAGAAAATAAAAGATACCCTCAAAAGAAATGATGGGATGATCTTTAATTTTCGGACGGAGTCAGATTCAACACAGCACCTCTCCACCATCTATGGAGCTATGGAGATCCCCCTGCTTCTGTCTACGGTGCTCCATGCATGTGGTGATACAGCTCCAAATTGGCTTCTATCACATTAGACAAGCGTTGAGTTTTTGTTTGCTTGTTTTCTAATAGGAGTTATGTCCTAGCACCTTTGCTAAAGTACCATCCCCAAATGTATAATTAACCAGATTCACTTCATTTAATATTGAAACTTGCCTATCTGATAATGATAGGATTTGAGTAGCTTTAAGGAAAACATGATTGGGCTTGGGCTGAGGAAACCACCGCATAATGGTTATGCAAAGGCTTTCATGCCTGAGGCTGTGACATCCCAGGTTCAATCACCCAGAACTACTATAAACCACAGCTGAGTAGTGCTTTTGTTAAGAAAAAGAAAAAGATGGTTTTAAAGATAATCACTTAATGATAATGGCTACTAGATTAATATCCATGATTATCTCTATTTAAATTCATTTTTTCTCATTCAACTAGTATTTACTGACTGTGTGCTGTGAAGCAAGGCGGAGCTCTCAGGCCCTAGATGTACTATTGTCAATAAACAGATTGGGTCCTGCCACAATCCATATAGTCAAGCATGGGTACCCACACCCCAATATCCTAGTAAATGATTCAAGTCATAACGATGTAGGGGAACTGAAATCCCAAGATCTCTGTGCTTTGAGTCACTGAACCACTTCTTATTCTTAGGATGACAGAGATAAAAGGTACCTCTCGAAGCAATCATGAGTTTCGGGGATCTTGATTTATTTCTGAAATCCATTTTGTAGTGAGGAAAAACTCACTATACATTAAAATATCAACTTTATGGCAGAGAGAAAAATTACAATTTTCCTCCTTCTATCAACTGATATTGGAGGGGATAACAAGTCTTCAGAAAAGAGGGTGAAAAAGATCACGTTGCAATTTAATTCCAGGCAGGAAATTTCTACCAGGAAAAAAAAAAAGCAGAATGAGGCATTATTCAGTGCTGAACTGTCATTCATATTTATCATTCAACATTTCTTAAGCATCTAAAAGACCTACAAAAATCACTAAGACAAAATTCCTGCCTAGGGGAATTCACAAAGAGGAAAAGCAGACACCCAAACAAGAAATAAAATATCTGCTATTAGGACTCAAGTTCAGACCATGCACACCAAAGTTAGCTTGGTTGGTAGGACAGTTAAATTCTTCTGCTTTCTCTGGAAGAAAAAAAAAAAAAAAAGCCATTATCCGAACCACCCAAGTGTCATCTCACTCTAACACTACCACCTCCCTTCCCCAAATCCCCCAAAGTTACTCAGATCCAGCAATTAAAAGTTTAGTGTTGGTCATAGTCCACAATCCCTGTGCCTTTAAGCCTGGTAGCTACTGAATAGTACCTTCATCAACTATATATACCACTCTTCTGTGGGAGTCATCTACGGTACATATGCCTGGTACATATGCCTAGTAGAATCATTTACAGTGACAGGGATGTTTTGTATCTCAGATAGGCTAGACAGGATCAGTTCTGTACTGTTTCATGATGACCCTGGACCTTTTCCTGAAGTCTACTTTATGCAATTTGTTTTCATGATGAATACTTTAATAACATTTGCAAGGTAGAAACCAAAATCAAAATGACTTAACAAGCAAAGAAGTATAGAATCTTTTGATTTCATGTGTGGGAAGGCTGGAGAAAACAATGTTCTAGACTTTCCTGAATCAAAGTGTTCAAAATGATCACCACTTGAAGGCAGTGTGTGTGTGTGTGTGTGTGTGTGTGTGTGTGTGTGTATGTGTGTGTGTGTGTGTGTGTGAGAGAGAGAGAGAGAGAGAGAGAGAGAAAGAGGATGTCTGTGTACATATTGCAAATTTGTGTACACTTAAGTTTTACTTTCCTGTCCCCATGTGCATGGAGATCACTCCAGGCTTCTCATTAATGCCAATGCAAACAAGGCTTTTCTGCCCCCCGCAAACACCTCATATAAATGTTTACTTGACACAAGTCACATATCCATCCAGCATCAATCACTGAAACCAGATAGATGATTGACTAGGTCTGGGTCATGTGCCCACCCCCAGAAGTCCATAGGGAGTAGGGGGAGTTTATCATTTCTATACCATGAGGCCTAAGAGTGCTGAGTGGGAGTAGGGGAAGGATGAGGAGGCATATTTTCTCAGTGACTAACAGAGGTATTCTCATCAAAAAAAAAAGAAATGAAGCTACACAAATAGAGCAAAAACTGTTCACCATAGTTTGATGGAACCAAACTAGAGTTTGAATTCTAACTTGAATTTTTAATATATATTACTGATTATAAAAGATGCTTGTTGTAGAAAATTTAGAAGGGGAATGTAGAAAAACAAAAGTCATCCAATATATAATTATATAATTATGGAAGGGTTGATTTTGGTATGTCTGTTTCAAATTTTCTTTACCTGTTTATTTTATGGTTTCTCCCTTTACATAAGATGTTATGTTAGTTTCCTCTCAAATTATTATTATTATTATTTTACTTATCAAAGTATAAGCATTATCACTGATCAGTAAAATTCTTTGGAAAAATAATATATAATAGCAGTATAATGCTCATGTTTTATGTCTATACCTTAATTCTGGAAGTTTAATTATGTTTTGCATTGTAAAAAACCTGTGATGAACTTCTTAGTGAATAAAATTTCTTGCTTCTGAATCTTTATTTTGTATATATTTCTAGAAATTTCTAGGCTATACCAAGTGTGTAATGCCTTTCAAGCTTACTAATTAATAGTTCTTGTTTTTCAGTAATCAGCTGTTGGCAATAACAATGGAGAAATGAACAGCTAACCTTACTTGTGAACTCTTTTCTTATACTAACCACCTCACAATTCGTATTAGTAAAAAAAAGTCAGCGTCTGCTCTTTGTTCAAGCTCTCATACAGTAGTTATTAAACACCTTCTATGTGCCAGAAGTGCTAAAAGTTGGAATATAAGGGTAAGACACAGATGCTGCCTTCATGGAATTTATAGTAAGAGACTCTTAAAGGAAGTTATGCACATGGTGATATTTGAGCACAGGAATACCTAAAGCATATTACAGTGGGATCCCATAAGTGCCTCCACCATGAGATGCCATTAGTTTCTGGAGGATCAGGAGCAGAGGAACTCAGAGCAGATAGAAGAGAATGTTGAAGCAGTGGGAAGCACACATGCAAAGGGCTAGGGGGCATGAAACAGCTTAAGAAGAACCTCTAGCTGAGATCACAGAAATAAACAATAACTATGCATGTCAAGGAACTTGCTCTGCATCCTCTGACTTATGAAGAGTCACTGGAGGACTTTATGTTGGGAGCATGTGTGATAAGATTTACAAGTTGAAAAGATAGCAGGGAAGCTTAAGGGAACGATGAATCAAAAATACTACAAATGTTTATCTGGAACCAGAAAAGACCTAGAATTGCCAAAACAATCTTGAGGAAAAAGAACAAAACTGGAAGCATCACACTCCCATATCTCAAACTGTATTATAGGGCCATTGTCATCAAAACTGCTTGGTACTGGAACATGAATAGACACACTGACCAGACATCTAATCTTTGACAAAGGGGCTCAGACTATTAAATGGGGAAAGCAGAGTCTCTTCAACAAATGGTGTTGGAAACAATGGGTTGAAACATGCAAAAGAATGAAACTGAACCACTGTATTTCACCAAATACAAAAGTAAATTCCAAGTGGATCAAGGACTTGGATGTTAGACAAGAAACTGTCAGATACTTAGAGGAAGATATCAGCAGAACTCTTTTCCGTATACATTTTAAAGACATCTTCAATGAAATGAATACAATTACAAAGAAGACTAAGGCAAGTATAAACCTATGGGACTACATCAAATTAAAAAGCTTCTTCACAGCAAAATAAGCCACTACCCAAACCAAGAGACCCCTCACAGAATGGGAGAAGATCTTTACATGCCATACATCAGACAAGAGTTTAATAACCAACATATATAAAGAGCTTGCCAAACTCAACAACAAGACAACAAATAACCCCATCCAAAAATGGGGGGAGGACATGGACAGAATATTCACCACAGAAGAGATCCAAAAGGCCTAGAAACACATGAAAAAATGCTCCACATCTCTGATTGTCAGAGAAATGCAAATAAAGACAACAATGAGATACCACTTCACTCCTGTGAGAATGTCATACATCAGAAAAGGTAACAGCAGCAAATGCTGGAAAGGGTGTGGAGTCAAAGAACCCTCCTGCACTGCTGGTGGGAATGTCAATTGGTCCATCCACTGTGGAGAACAGTCTGGAGAACTCTCACAAGGCTAGAAATGGACCTACCCTATGATCCTGCAATTCCTCTCCTGGGGATATATCCTAAGGAACCCAACACACCTATCCAAAAAGATCTGTGTACACATATGTTCTTAGCAGCACAATTTGTAATAGCCAAAATCTGGAAGCAACCCAGGTGTCCAACAACAGATGAGTGGCTGAGCAAGTTGTGGTATATATACACAATGGAATACTACTCAGCTGTAAAAAATGGTGACTTCGCCATTTTCAGCTGATCTTGGACCTTGAAAAATTCATGTTAAGTGAAATAAGTCAGAAACAGAAGGATGAATATGGGATGATCTCATTCTCCGGCAGAAGCTGAAAAACAAGATCAGAAGAAACACACACACACACACACACACACACACACACACACACACACACACAAGTAGAACCTGAAATGGAATTGGCATATCTCACCAAAGTACAAGACTCTGGGGTGGGGGGTGGGGGGGTCGGGGGGGAGAATACAGGACCAAGAAGGATGACAGAGGACCTAGTGGGGGGTGTATTGTTATATGTGAAACTGGGGAATGTTATGCATGTACAAACTATTGTATTTACTGTTGAATATAAAACATTAATTCCCCAATAAAGAAATAAAAAAAGGCCAAAACTTGATGTCAGGCAACAACGGAGTTGAAAATTTAATGTAATGCATGGGAGAAGTAGTGAGCCAAATCGAGTCCAATTAAGGTGAGACTGGTGAAAGAAAATGGAAAAAAGAGATGTTCAGTAGACTCTATAGGCCATGATTGGAATGCTATTAAGGAAGGTATATGGAAAGAGAGACTCTAAGATGGTACCTGCTTTCTGACTTTAAGCTACAATGTGCTTCTCTTTGGCAAATTCTGGATAGCGAGGGATTTGAAACTGAGCCCATCAGAAGCATTCATGGACTTCTTGAAAGTTGGATGTGAGGACCTGAAGCTCAGCATTTGGACAGGCTGCAGTCTGGGATTTGGATAAAGTCATCCTAGATAGAGCATATTCCGTGGGGGAAGCTGGGGCTGGTGGCAGCACCTTGGAAAACACCTACACTAAATGGATAAATAGAAAATGATCCCACAAAGAATCCTGATAAGCACAGGTTAAAAAGGCAAAGAAAGAGGATTGTGACTGAAGGAGATTTTCAGGAAAAGGAGTGTTCAGTTGACTCCTATCTCTTAGGGAAGTTAAATAAGAATAGCCCCTGTTACATTATAGTTTTGTGAATCAATATTAAGTCACTAATAAAATTTTAAAAATGAGATAAGGATGGAAACTTGTAACCTTAAGGTAATAACAGACAATGCCCAGCACACAGTTCTAAATTTTTTATATACAAGAACTCATTTGCTTTTCACAATATTCTGCCAGATTGCTGCTCTTTCATTAAGCAGCTAAAGAAATTGTGGCACAAGAAGGTTAAATGGCCTGCACAAAATATGCACTAAGATATGAGCCTTTGACAAGCTGACCCCATAGTCCTTGTACTTAACTATTGCTCTAACAGATTTCTCTGGTTAACCAATGAGGCCTTGAGTGACTAGACACAAAACTCTCACACTCAAATGTGTGTGAGAGAGTCAGAGGTTTGGGGAACCAAAATTCACAGAATTCGGGCTACAGCATTGTGAACAATGATACAGTAGAGCTGAGAACTGGATTCCTTGATAAGCTTTCAGGAAATTTAGTCATCTAAGAAAGGAGGGGATGGGCAAGAGATCAAGAAGAGATTGGATAACTTTGTATGTTCAGATAAAAAAAAAAAAAAGAAAAAAAACAGAAGAGGAAGATTTTGAAGATCCAGTTAGTGGGAGCATGATTGAAAGAGGAAATGGAAATAGAATCTAGACCCAAAGATAAAGAAATGAACACAAGAAAATAGAAAAGTCCACTGAGAAATGAGAGCCCAGTGTGGTATCAATTTGAAAACCCAAGATATATAATTATTCTAAAACATGATTTTGTCATAGTTATCAGCATCAATGCTGAGTATTTCCTACACATGGGCACTGTGCAAAAAAAATAAACAAACAGCAACTTTAGGGGACTTCTTATCTAAACATTTGCTACTTCCTAGAGCTAGAATACTGCTAAACTTTAGAATCACATTCATGTTCCAGAAATCCCCATAGCTCCTAGTTCAATCATGTCTTTAGTTGTCTTTCTTTGCCTTGTAGTGGAATTATTTGTAATCTTGCCATAGACTCTGTGCTAAATAATACATTCACTGAGAAAACTATGCTATAACTCTGTCTTACTGAAAGTTTTGCCCAAAATCAAGTCATGCATATAATCAACAATACTCTATACATGCTTCTGGATGTTTCTTCCTATGAATTTTTACTTTATTTAAACTTGATTTCCTTCAAGATCTCCAACTCTATCATCATTATTTTTATTATTATTACCATGAATTTATATAATTCAATTTGTCTTGTTCTCATAGTGAATGTCATGATCTTTTCACCTTTTTCTAAAATAATTAAAAAATTATCTTTATGTGTTTATTAGATAGAGACACCCAGAAATCGAAAGGGAAGGGGGAGATAGAGAGGGAGAGAGATAGAGAGATATCTGTAGCCCTGCTTCACCACTCCCAAAGCTTTTCCCCTGCAGGTGGGGACCAGGGACTTGAACTTGAGTTCTTACTCATTTTAACAATGTGCACTCAACTAGGTGCACCACTACCTGGCCCCCTTTTCACCTTTTTCAAATTTTTCTTATGTAATGAAGAAGTCACTTTACAATGGTAAGTAAAACTTTCTTTTAAGAGTAAAACAATTAAATGGTTGAGTAAATACAAGAAATTTAAAAAAAAAGACATTTAAAACAGATCAAAGAAACCATGAGCTATCGAAGAAATCAGTTTGAAAGCACCACCTTCCTTGGACATATGTGGGAACTAAGTCATAATTCAGCTGGTCTAATCCTAAGAACGGGCTGCAGCCCAAACCTACTGACTCTGAAGGAGCAGGGGCATAGGAACTATACTGCTTATCGGTCACCCAATATGTAAACAATTGCTCCATGATGCCCAGAAGAATGAGTTAAACAGGTTTTATAGACTTTGCCTGGCTGCCTGGACATATAGATAACACCAAGATAGGAGACCTGCTGTCTGACTCACTACTCTGCAGAATTCTTAAAAATGTTTAGTGTAACCTCCCCTCAGGTGTAGACAGTATGAAATCTCCACAGGTCTCAATCTTTGGACCAGTTCTCTCAGAGCAATTTAAGAACTGTTTCAGATTAGAGTAACTCCTAGCCTTGAATCTTCAGTTTGATTCTTTATGGTTATTATTTCAGTCTTTATTTATGAGAGAAAGAGCCCAAGCTTCATTCTAGTACATTTGGGATTAAGGATAAAATTTAGGATCTCATGCTTGCTAGTATTTCACTATACTACAGTGTCTTCTCCCAAGTTTCCTGTTTGATTCTCTAGTCAACTTACCTAAAATCTTTTTTTCAACATACACACACACACACACACACACACACACACACACACACACACACAAACACCAGCTAAATCTTATCTCCTGATTGTTGGGAGAGGAAGGGAGCAGAGTTGTTTCACCTATTTGCAACCCTTACATCTAAACCAAAATGGCCTAGTCTGAGGAAGCTGCCCCTCAGATTTAATCAACAGAAATCATTTCCACAGTGGAAAGGCCAGCAATATGAGCTGGGTCCTTATTGCCCAATGCTAGGGCATAAACCACTCCCGGAATTCTATGCAAGAATCTTTGGTCAAAACTTGTGCAGAGGGTGCAAGGTCTCAAAATGAATGTGGTTATGGTTACAGGGTTTGATGGGCCAGAGTGGAAACAGAGTAGAGTATGTGTGTTTATAGGGCGGGGGTGGGGGTGTCTGTGTGTACTGGACTGGCAAGTGGGGTTAGAAAGAGATAAAAGTAGTGAGACTTACTCCAAAATGTTTTTAAAGTCATACCTGATATAATGTTTGAAACAGCTTGCATACCCCTAGGGAAACCATGAAATTTGTCATCCACACACATTGGGCAGTGAGTGGGGACTGGTCATGAACCAGGCAGTTAGGATGAATGGCTATTCTGAGCACAGGGATTGTAGTAACCTCTTTGCCACTGCCTCACTACAAGTAGGAATCTTTTCTCTTCTGCCCCTTAGGCCATCGAGAAAGGAATTGCCTTGGACATTGTGGCCACAAGAATTGAGTCCTTCTAACCTCAGTCCGGAAGAAGGTGTAAACACACACACACACACACACACACACACACACACACGCACACACACACACACACTGTATACAGATTTATACTTGCACATTAATTGTAATTGACAATTAAAGCCAGTAATGTTAATTCACATATACATTTTAAAAATCATTGCCAGAAACGTAAGGATGAATATGAGATGATCTCACTCGTAGGCAGAAGTTGAAAAACAAGATTAGAAGGGAAGATACTAAGCAGAACTTGGACTGGAGTTGGTGTACTGCACCAAAGTCAAAGACTCTGGGGTAGGTGGGTGGTGGGAAGGGTTCAGGCCCTGAAACATGATGGTTGTATGGAAAACTGGGAAATGTTATGCATGTACAAACTATTGTATTTTACTGCTGACTGTAAACCATTAATATTCCAATTAAGAAATTAAATAAAGATCATTACCATTATCACTATGATAAAAACACACAATAACTTGTATATTGTTATATAATAATAACTATAAGGTATTGTTATTATTATTCATGGTATAATAACCTGAACTACCTACCACCTTTCTACTATAGAATGTCTTTAAGATATATTTATAGTGCGTAAGGATCCCAGTTCGAGCCCCCGGCTCCCCACCTGCAGGGAAGTCGCTTCACAAGCGGTGAAGCAGGTCTGCAGGTGTCTGTCTTTCTCTCCTCCTCTCTGTCTTCCCCTCCTCTCTCCATTTCTCTCTGTCCTATCCAACAACAACGACATTAATAACCACAACAATGTTAAACAACAAGGGCAACAAAAAGTAAAATAAATAAATAAATAAAAAGATATATTTATAGGTCATAACCCATTAAAGTCAGACTCCAATAATAATAGCCAATATTTATTGAGTGTGATGTTTCATAAGTTAATCAAAGTGTTTGCCTGAAACAATGTTTTTAGGACAGTTTATTATTAGCCCCATCTGGCTGATAGGGAAAGGAAGGTGCCAACAGGCCAGGTTATCTAGGTAAGGGCAGCTGGTCAGCACTTAGTGATCACAGCCTCAGAATCCAGGGAAACCTGTTTGCTGTGTGTCTACTTCTGCACCAGAGTAGGTGCAACCTACTTTAATGGTATATTTTCAACTTCATTCTTGGCTGTATAAACCAAAAGGGTAGATTGATTTTTAACTGTGATTTGCACTTGTTAAAAGTTCAAAACTTGCTTGCTACAAACTATTTAAAAAAAATTTCATGACACATACGGGCATTTGAACAATAACAGACTATTTGATGAAATAAAGCATTATTGCTATTTTTAAGGAGTAGTACCAGTGTTGTGACAATATTAAAAATATAATCTTTATTGTTTAAGGATACATATATGGGGAGAGAGAGAGAGAGGATGTATGCTATCTGGGATTTCCTTCATATTGGCCAAGAGGCTGATGAGTGTTGAAGCTGGGTGGTAAAACACAGGAGTTTCATGTTTAGCTTTCTCCACAATAAAAGTGTTTGTGGTATTTAGCCAAATTGGAAAAACCTTGGAAATACCTAAGATCATAGGACAAAGACACTCCTATCTTAGAGCAAGCTTTCCCAAGTCTAGTATTCTTCCCTTCAAATGAAAGGATTTTTTTTCCTTGATAATCTATGAGCTTTCATTTATCTCTAAGGTTTTATGTTTCTTTCACTCGGTAGTAATGCTCAAAGAGGGAAAAAAATCAGTTTCGTACTTCTTTTCTTTGATCTTCACCAAGCATTGCATGTCTTGCTCTCATTCCTGTTACTCTCTCTCTCTCTCTATGTGACCTTGGGCAAGTTATTTATTCTTGGCACCTCTATTTCTTCATCTCTAGAATGGGGTAAAGATAGGCTGACAAACACCCTATAGTATGATGACAATAAATAATAAATGTGAAGCAGTAAAAGCTGTACTGGCAGATGATAAACTCTTGATAAATGATGTGTTTTTTTTATATAATTTTACAGCTGTGAAAACAAATTGTGGTTCAGTGTCTATCAGTTTCAATAAACAAAGGAGCATACATTTAAAGACAAGTTTTCTGACTATAAATCCAGTGCCGTTTCCATTCAGATTGTCCTCTGAGGGCACTATTATGAAAAATAGCAGCTATGAAAAAAATGATGCTGGAAGATAATCTAAGAAGAGCAAGTACAGTCATCAGATACTAAGTTAACATTTGTTGTTAACACAAAAACTTAGTTTGAGTCACAGACTGTGGCCTCTGGGTCTTGGAGCCAGCCAGCCTCTCTCCCAGACAGCCTGGAGCCCACACAGCATAGCCCAGCTCAAGAGCTGGGTGGCTGAAGGTAAATTACACAAAGCTGCAAAAGTCGGCCAGGCACAGAGAAGGAGTTGAGGGCTTTCTTTTGTTTGCAAACTGAGAAGCTTCTGAACTGTGTACTCTGGGTTCTTTGGAAAGAACTGGACCTTTGGGGCAGACTGACCTCAGGCAACTAATTCTTTTCTCTCTCTCTCTCTCTCTCTCTTTTATTTCCCTCAATGAGTAGTATGTTCTCAGTAATTTTCCTGGCAGCTCTAGTGCCATCAGTAGCTTTTCTCTGTAGTATTAATCTATCATTTCAAGACTATTTTCTAGCTAAATTTATGGAGATGCGAGCTGCCAAAGAAATCGAAGTTTGAGCCACTGAAATAGCTCTCTGGGATAGTGTATTGCTTTGCCCTGTGTATGACTCAGGTTTGAGTCCAACCCCCACCACACTGAAGGAAGAAGCTTCATGCTGTAGTCTCTTACTCTTTCTCAGTGTCTTTATGTCTCTATTAAAGAAAAAAAAATAAGTTGATATCTATTTGTTCACATCGAGTTCAAATATAGACTGTTAGAAAGAGAAAGTCACAGAATAACATACGTGAGATGATTTAAATCATGTCAAATCTTAGGTTAAATTATATGATGTTACTGATACTTTAGTCATTTTGAGCAATAGTAATAACAATATTATGTTTCTAGTTAATATATAACAATACCCCTGGAGGGAGACATAGCAAACTGTCAACTCCCCATCTTGGGGGAAGAGGGTAGACTTGACGGATGGAAGAGCAAGGGGCAGGGGGCTTCTACCTCCTCTTCCATCTCTGAGCTGTTTGAGTTTTTATTGAAATAAGCTCATGTATCACTTTTACAATTAAAAAAGTAAGTTGCTATTTGCCAAATTCAGCTACGTCAAATATTTTCTGGAATAAACTTAAGAATTAATAAATATTTATGTCAAATTAACATTCCTCTCCTCAAATACTTTTGCATTATGCATTTATCAGGGATACACTTCAGATGTCACAGACTCCCAGGATCCCCCTTGATTGAATTTTAAAACTTTTTTTTTAAATTAATTTTATCAGAGAAAGAGACTAACAGGAGTAGCACTCTGGTGTATGATGTGAACAGGATCAAACCTGGTGACCCACTCACAGAAGTCCTGCACTCTACCCACTGACCCACCTTCCTGGGGTGTCATTGACTTGTAGTTTTCACAGTGTGACTTCATTTATTTATGTATGTATTCATGTATCCATTTTCATATGCATGCAAAGTAAATGTGATTGTATGAATCCTTTTTTGGAGGGGGAGGTTGGGAAAGTTTTTGTGTCACGGATTTAGTTTTGATTTTCTTAACATTTTTAAGTGGCAGTAACCTTTCTAACCCTTGAAGACAGATTTAGGAGCCCTACTGTGTGTGCTGCAAGGGTGACTAATGACAGAACAGTGCCTTACTAGCTTACATTGTCCTGTAATCCCCCTTTACCATCTTTACCATCTATGTCTCCCTCCCCTGCCTTCCCTCACCACAATCAACTAGAAATCCGCCAGCAGGTCTTTTCACTGAGCCCTCCTAGGCATGGAATGTCCAGCATAATAGGAGCTCATCAACATTTGTTAAATTAATAATAGCTTGCATGCATGCTTGTGGGGGTGGGCAAGCTCTTTTCATAAATTGCTCATCTTCATCTTAGAAAAGACATGCCACAGTTGTAGCAACAGCAGAATAGAGCTTTAAAGAATTACTCACAAAATGGTTCAAGGGCAAAAAAGCTAAAAGCAAGCCAGAAACTTCTTCATGTTCTGTTCAAACCTCACTAACACGTCCACATGTATTAAATGTTAATCAGCGGCTATGTGGGTCAGTGGGTTAAGTAATAGTGATGGTAGAGAGGTGAGGGGTGAAAAAAACATGGAAATGACATTCAGAGACTGCTCAGCTCACCAGAGCACAACTGGTATACAGCATGCAAGTGACTTAGCCATGCTATCTTTGTCCTTTTTCTCATACAGCAAGCTTGATAAAATGACAATATTCTTCTTACTCGGGCATCTGCAGAGTCTGGCAACACCTGGAAGATATCAGGAAGGATTCATGAATTGGGCCCCTTTCTCCTTAGCAGAATTTAAAAAGGAAATCTGTACTTTGAACAGGACTGTCGGCCACTGATTATACAGTCTGTGCTTATTCTTCCCTTTGCATTTGACCGTTTCGCTGCATATTCTCATGCAGGGCAGGTTAAGAAACAAAGAGTTTTAGTAAGTATAAAAGCCACTGTTCCGTTACTGGTAATACAAAAATAAAAAGAAAAGTGAATATTTTCAGCTTTTACTTACATGCCAGATACCTTACTAAAATCAGTTCAAAGGAGAAGAGTGATTTTGACTACCAAGGGGCACTTATCAGTCCTCAGACATGTTTTTAATTGTCATTACTATAGAGGAGAGCCTGGGAGATGATCCTGACATTTAGTAGACTGAAGCCAGGGACACTGTTAAAGATGCTACAGTGCACAAGATAACTCTCCACAACAAAGAAACAGGGCTGGGGAGACATAATGGTTATGCAAAAATTTGTTATGCCTGAGGCACCAAGTTCAGTTCTCAACATCATCACAATTTAGAGCTGAGCTGTGCTCTGGCCTCTCTCTCTCCCTCTGCCTCTCCCTGTGCCTCTCCCTCTCCCTCTCTCTCACTAAAAAATAATAAAGAGAAATGATGAAATTGCTCACATGGATAGTAAGCATCTTTGCCCTGTGAACAACCCAGGAAACTTTAGTGCCATAGTCTCTCCCCCACCTCTTTATATAATAAAGACCTCTTTAAATGGGAAAAAAATTGAGCCCAAAATAGCAATAGCATCAAGGCTGATAGAACCTGGCTTAAATGACTTTTCTTTTTCATTTCTCCATTATTTGAGTTAATTAATTAATTTGATGAGAGAGTAAGTCAAAAGAAGAGAGAGAGAGAGAGAGAGAGAGAGAGAGTGAGAGAGAGAGAGAGAGAGAGAGGGAGAGAGAGGGAGAGAGAGAGGAACTAGAGCAGGGCTCCAGCACATGCAGTGTTGGGGATTGAGCCCAGGGCACATACATACAAGTCCTATTCTTAGCCCACTGAATTAATATGACTGAATTATTACTTTCTCAAATCCCTAAATAATACTAGCAGATTATTGCTGCCCTTTTACAGAAGTAGAAACTGAAGCTTAGAATAAGGTTAGATAGCTTGTTCTAGACATACAGCTAACAAGTAGCAGAATGATTTCCCAGCTCAATCCTGTCTGACTCTAGGATCTTGATTGTGATGTACTGGTGGGGGAGGAGTAGATAAGCCTGACTTATCTTTGCCTTTGCAGTGACAGATAATTGCTGCCACAGGGCCCTCATGTCCATTGCTGGTCACGTCAGGAACTTGGAGATAGATGACTTCAGCTATACTTTTCTCTTTGCTTAGAATCTCAACTCTGATTTTACTATTGCTCTTGGCCATCTTTCCAACTAAAACTTTGTGATGGTGTATGTTGATTAATATCATATTGAGTAATAATACTTAACAAAAACACTTAGAAAAAAATGTACCCATAGTTCTCCAAAATAATAAAAGTAGGAGCAGAATAATGAAATATTAAATCTAGTCTTTCCTCATGTCAGGGAATTTTTTCTCAGCCATGTGTATCAATGAGCAGAATGTGTCCCAAGTTATGTGAAATTCATGAACCAGGCTTATATCCTTATCACCTGTCATATTCTATATTTTAAATGGAACATTTTAAGAGAATTGAGCATTTAAATATGCCTCTACCAGTGCAGTGCAATAACACCATACCCAGCAGTAAGATATTTCACATGGTTGTAACTATATTTTATACATAAGAGTTCCTTTCCCCTCTACAGTCCCCAAAGACTCATCATTCATAGATTCTATTAAAAATCATCCATTTTCTATGAGACCAAACCAGGTCCCATATATAATGGACCAATATAAACCATACTTGCAATACTAGAGGAGGAAGAGAGAGAAGAGAGTTTGTCCGTTTAAGTGGTTATATTCCCTTTTTGTTTATGCCTCTTGTTATAATCAGGTTTTTTATTTATTAGCCTGTTACCACATTTGACTTGATAATTTCTTTTTTTTCAAAAAGATTTTTATTATCTTTACTTACTAGACAGAGAAAGCCAGAAATCAAGAGGGGAGAGGGTGCTAAAGAGGAAGTGAGAAAGAGAGACACCTGCAACAACACTGCTTCACCACTTAACAAAACTTTCCCCTACAGGTGGGGCCTGGGGGCTTAAACAAGGGTCTTTGCACATTGTAACATGTGCACTCAACCAGGTGTGTCACTACCCAACCCCACTTTATAGTTTCTATTCCATGTGCCTTAATGACACTCTTAGCAAATGAGGCGAGGGTTGTTCAGACTTCCAAACTGTATCTGAACTGTTACTGCTTCCATATCTAAACTTTGCAGTGCCATTCATAAGGTATGCAAAGCTATTTAGAATAAAATGAAAGGAGAAAAAAGAAGAGATAAAGAGGAAAAAACCCTAAGGATTTGATAAAAAGAAGGGGAAAAATCCTTAAATAGTCAACAGCTGTGTGTATGTTTTACTTATACTACATTTTCAATGAAAAAAATTGCTAGAATAAGATAGTAAACATATTTTCCATTAGAGGGCTGTTAAAGTAACATTAAATCAACCACTGAACAAAGTATAAATCAAAAGATTTTTACTTATTGTAGATTTAAGACAGAAGATAACAAACCCAGTTAGGGATCTAGAAATAACTCAGGCTCTACCCAACACCTTTCTCTCTCTCTCTCTCTATCTCTCTCTCTCTCAAGGAAATGAATGGTTTACAGTTGACAGTCAAATGCATGTGTATACATGTGTGTACATGTGTAACATTTCCCAGTTTTCCCTTCTGTTCTTGTTTTTCAACTTCAGTTTACAAGTGAGATCATCCCATATTCAACCTTCTCTTTCTAATTTATCATTATTTCTTTAAGCTCCGTCCAAGATGAGATGAAGAAGGTGAAATCACCATTTTTAATAGCTGAGTAGTATTCCATTGTGTATATATATACCACAACTTGCTCAGCCACTCATCTGCTGTTGGACACCTGAGTTGCTTCTAGGTTTTAGCTATTATAAATTGTACTATTATGAACATATGTGTACACAAATCTTTTTGTATGGGTGTGTTTGTTTCCTTAGGATATATCCTTAGGAGAGGAACTGCAAGGTCAGAGGGTAAGTCCATTTCTAGCACTCTGAGAGTTCTCCAGACTGCTCTCCACAGGGGCTGGATAAACTTATATTCCCACCAGCAGTGTGGGAGGGCTCCTTTGTCCCCAACAACCACTCCAGCATTTGTTTCTGCTACCTTTTGTGATGTATGACATTTTCACTAGAGTGAAGTTGTATATCGTCTATTTGCATTTCTTTGACAATCAATGACTTGGAACATTTTTTTCATATGTTTATTGGCCTTTTGGATCTCTTCTTTGGTGAGTATTCTGTTCATATTCTCTCCCCATTTTTGCATGTGGGTCTTTTTTTTTTTGCTGAGTTTGGTGAAGTCTTTCTATATTTTTGTTATTAGCCTCTTGTCTGATGTATGATATGTAAAGATCTTCTTCCATTCTGTAAAGGGTCTCTATGTTTGGGTACACCCTTCTTTTCTATTCCTGCTGCACATGACAGGGAAACCTAAATTATCTTAATTTTTTTGCCATCAGGTTATTGCTGGGGTTTTGTGCCTGCACTATGAATCTACTACTCCTGGCAGCCATTTATACCCTTTTCTATTACAACAGAGACAGGGGGAGAAGTAGAAAGAGAGAGAGAGAGAGAGAGGCAGAGAGAGAGAGAGGCAGAGAGAGACAGAGAGAGACAGAGAGAGACACAGAGAGGTGCAATCTGCACCATGGCTAGTGAAGTTTTCCTCCTGCAGGTGGGGACTGGTCGCTCACACTTGTCCTGTGAGCTTTACTGGTTGCATCATAGCCTAGACCCCTGAGAACTAATTATCATTCCCAACTGGAGAAATAGCTTTCTGGGTAGAGTGCCTCCACTGCCATGCATCTGGGTTTGAAACCAGGGTACCACATGGGAGGTGCCATGACAATGCAGGAAGTGCTGATACTATCTATCTATCCATCTACTTATCAATCATAATAACATATATATATATATATATATATATATATATATATATATATATATATATATTAGAAAAAGTGGCCTGGATCTATGAAATTATATACGTATGAAGCTCTGTTTCCAGCAAACAAATGAGTGTAAATAAATAAATAGCCCATTCCTATGCCTATCTCAAAAACATCAGTAGCTTTGTTTTTGAAAATTATCTTCCAGTGCCTCAGCATAGCAACCATGATCCTTCTTGATCTGATTTCGCTCAGCACCTAAGAGGCGTCCATCTCAAGCATTATAGATTATGTGCAAACTTCCACGAGCATGTTCTGCTGTTATCAGACCTTTTGCCTCACTGTTCCTTACGATTTCCCCTTTGAATTCAACCCATCTTTCAGGTTCAACTTAATGACATTCTCTTTGAGTCCTCATAGCATGTTTTAGATACTCCTATACCCAGGTGAATAGTTGCTGGGTAAAGGGGAATGAGTGGTGGTACATATGGTTAAGAGAATGCATTCCCAAGCACAAGGATCTATGTTCAAGCCCTTGGTCCCCACTTGCAGAGAGAAAGTTTCACAAGTGGCGAAGTAATCCTTCAGGTGTCCCTCTGTCTCTCTATCCCTCTGTAGCTCTCCCTCTCTCTCAATTTATTTCTGCCGTATCAAATAAATAAAGTTTAAAAATTAAAAAAATAGTTACTAGTTAAGAATGAGAGGGTTCGGGGGTTCCCGGAAGATGGTGGACTGAGAAGCTGCTAGTGGCTTGAGCTCTGACCACATCTCCTGAAAACGGTAGGATTTTCTGCCTTTAGTAGGCCAGTCAATAAGGGGTCCTAGCGGTGACACCAAGGAGGTGACTATAACTTAATTTGGGTTAAGAATTAGAGTAGGAAAAAAGGAGAAAAAATTTTTTTTCCTTTTAATTTTTAAGCATACCTCCTCCCCCTTGCCCCCCCCCCCCATAACCAGTCCCTGGGGACCAGCTCCTAGCAGGCTCCCCTGTGGAGCTTCTTTCTTTACCAAATTCCTATCACACCAGGGAGTTTCATTCATTCTAAGTCTATACCCTTCTGAAACCTCTGGCCTTTTTTCTTTCTAAGTAGCCAACCCCCCCCACATCACCCCACATAGCTAATTAACTAATTAAAAATAAATTAATTAAAAAAAAACTTTCCTTTCACTGCTCTTTTATGACTGTTCTTTTTCTTATCTTTTTCTTTTTTCTCTCTCTCTTTTTTTCTTTTTCTCATTCTTGTCATCCATTCTTCCTTAATCCTACAGCTTCAAAAGCCACAGGCCCCATCCCCCACACCACCAAACAGTGTGCTTTTTTGAATTCACTGATACACATTTCGAATTATTGGGGGGAAGAATTCTGACTGAGTGTGGACTCTCACTGTGAGTGTCTCTGCTCAACTTCCCTTCCTCCTTTAGCCACCCCTAAAATATACAGTGGATAGTAGATTTGCATAACTGTCTATTTCAGCTATCCTTGTCTAGTCCTGAGGTTTTTTTTTTTTTCTCATTCTTAATAATCAGCTGCCTCTGATCACAAGGCTTGAGAAACTCTGGGACAGGGTTTTTATTTTATTTTTTTTACCCTGCTCAATTTTAATATTAATATTATATTAAGGCATATATCTTCCCCCCCTTTAGGTTGATCAGAATTAACTCTTAGGGTATCTTTCATTGCTAGGGTAGTGGGCATCTTATCTATTGTGGGAGGAACTTGTCTCCTTACTCCTACCTCCTCTACAGACTCTCCCCTCTCTCCCCCTCCTAGCTAATCAAAAAAATTAAATTAAATTAAATTAAAAATAAAGTAATAAAAATAACCTTTCCTTTCACTGCCCTTTAATTATAGCTCTTTTTCTTATCTTTTCCCTTTTCTCTCTCTTGTCTCTTCTTTCTTTTTCTTTTTTTTATCTTGTCATACACTTCTTCCTTCTTCTTTGCATTTCTAAATTTGTGAATTATTTTGGGGAAGAAATCTGACTCAGAGTGGACTCTCTATGTGTATATCTCTGCTCTACTTCCCTTTCCCCTCTTGGTACCCCTAGAATATACGGTGGATAGTAGATTTGCATAACTGTCTATTCTTGCTATCCCTTCTTTCTTTTCTCTTTCTCATTCACTGGGATTTGGTTACTATTTTTTCACGGACTGGAGAAATTGTTTGTTTAACTGGTAGTGATTAAACTGCTTCAATACTTGCTTCAGTTGCTACTGTAATTCCTGAGGTTGGTGAGTGCAATTGCCATAAAGGTATTTAGTACAGTTTTGCTTGTACTCAAGACACAACAACTGAGGAACAACAGAGCATAAAAAAAAAAGAAACACATAAATCAAAAAATTGGGTAGATCAAAAACAAATAAAACTGCTACTCCAATGAATGAAGACAAGAGCCCAGAAGAAACTACAAATCAGCCAGAAGTAACCATAGATAAGAAAAGTATGCAAGCAATAATAAACTTATTAATCACAGAAATGAAAACAACATTGGAGGAAAGGAATGGCAGTATTAGGAAACAACAGTTGAGACCCCAAAGGAAAATACTGATTATCTAGAGGCAATTAGAGAACTGAAAGCTGAAATAGCTTTAATGAAGAAACAAGCTGAGGCAAGGGAAAGCAGACTAACAGAAGCAGAAAACAGAGTCAGACAGAGGATGAGTCAGAGAAAATGAAGAAAGAGGTGAAAGAGCTTAAAAAGAGATTGAGAGACACTTAAAACAACAACAGAGACATATGGGATGATCTCAAAAGAAGTAACATTTGTATAATTGGCCTGCCAGAGGAAGAAAGAGAGGAAGGGGAAGCAAACATTCTAGAGGAAGTAATAGACGAAAACTTCCCAGTCCTGAATAACAGAAAGGACATCAAGATTCAAGAGGCCCAGAGAGTACCAAACAGAATCAACCCAGACCTGAAGACACCAAGACACAGCATAGTCACAATGAGAAGAAGTAAGGATAAAGAGGATCCTAAAGGCTGCAAGAGAGAAACAAAAAGTCACATACAAGGGAAAACCCATAAGATTATCTGCAGACTTCTCCACTCAAACTCTAAAAGCCAGAAGAGAATGGCAAGATATCTATCGAGCCCTGAATGAAAAAGGGTTTCAACCAAGGATAATATATCCTGCTAGACTTTCATTCAAACTAGATGGAGGGATCAAAACCTTCTTAGACAAACAACAGTTAAAGGAGGCAACTATCACCAAACCGGCCCTGAAAGAGGTTGTAAAAGACCTCTTATAAACAAGAACATCACAGAGCCAACAAATTTTTTTTGAACAATGGCACTACAATACATTAAATCCATAATATCAATAAACATCAAAGGCTTAATCTCACCCATCAAAAGGCACAGGGTGGGGGGATGGATCAGAAAACATAACCCAACCATATGCTGCTTGCAAGAATCCCATCTGTCACAACAAGATAAACACAGACTGAAAGTGAAAGGATGGAAAACTAGGCTAACGGACCTGTAAAAAGGGCAGGAACAGCTATTCTCATCTCAGACACGATAGATTTTAAATTAAATAAAGTAATAAAAGATAGGCAAGGACATTACATAATTATTAGTTGATCAATCAACCAAGAAGACTTAACAATTATTAACATCTATGCACCCAATGAGGGACCATCTAAATACATTAAGAACCTATGGAAAGAATTTCAAAAATACATCTATAGTAATACAATAATAGGGGGAGACTTCAATACACCACTCTCACACATAGACAGATCAACAAAGCAGAGAACAAATAAAGATACAAGAGAATTGAATGAAGAGATTAAAAGACTAGACCTCTTGGACGTTTTCAGAGTCCTTTACCCCAAAAAACTGGAATACACCTTCTTTTCAAATCCACATAACACATACTCAAGGATAGACCACATGTTAGGCCACAAAGACAGAATCAATAAATTCAAGAGCACTGAAATCATCCCAAGTGTCTTCTCAGACCAGGTGGAGTAAAACAAACATTTAACAACAAACAGAAAATTATTAAACGTCACAGAATTTGGAAACTAAACAACATACTCCTTAAGAACCACTGGGTCAGAGACTCACTCAAGCAGGAAATTCAAATGTTCCTGGAAACAAATGAAAATGAAGACACAACCTATCAAAATATTTGGGACACAGCTAAAGCAGTTCTGAGCGGGAAACTTATAGCCATACAATCAGTTATTAAACACCAAGAAGAAGCTCAAATGAACGACCTTTACTGCACACCTCAAGGACTTAGAGGAAGAGGAACAAAGGAACCCTAAAGCAACCAGAAGGACAGAAATCACTGAAGTTAGACCAGAAATAAACAACATCGAATATAAAAGAACAATACAAAAGATCAATGAAGCCAAATGTTGGTTCTTTGAAAGATTAAACAAAATTAACAACCCCCTAGCCACACTCACCAAACAAAAAAGAGAGAAAACTCAAATTAATAGAATTGTAAACAATGGAAAGATATCACAACTGACACCACAGAAATCCAGAGAATCCTGCGAAACTTCTATAAAGAACTATACGCCAACAAGCTAGAGAATCTGGAAGAAATGGAACAATTTCTAGAAGCATTAGCCCTTCCAAAACTGAACCAAGAACTACAAAATCTAAATGCACCAATCACAGACAAAGAAATTGAAACCGTTATTAAGAATCTCCCCACCAACAAAAGTCTTGGACCAGTTGGCTTCACAAATGAATTCTACAAAACTTTCAGGAAACAGTTAGTACCCAGACTTCTTAAGCTTTTCCATAAGATTGAAGAAACAGGAATACTCCCTTCCACCTTCCATGAAGCTAACATCACCCTGATACCAAAAGCTGATAGGGACAGAACAAAAAAGAAAAACTACAGACCAATATCTCTGATGAACATAGATGCCAAAATATTAAACAAGATCCTGTCCAACCGGATACAGCAACATATCAAAAAGATTGTTCATCATGACCAAGTGGGATTCATCCCAGGAATGCAAGACTGGTTCAACATCCGTAAGTCAATCAATGTCATTCATCACATCAATAAAAGCAAAGCCAAAAACCACATGATTATCTCAATAGATGCAGAGAAAGCCTTTGACAAAATCCAACACCCATTCATGCACAAAACTCTACAAAAAATGGGAATAGATGGGAAATTCCCCAAGATAGTGGAGTCTATATATAGCAAACCTACAGCCAACATCATACTCAATGGACAGAAGCTGAAAGCATTCCCCCTCAGATCAGGGACTAGACAGGGTTGTCCACTGTCACCGTTACTCTTCAACATAGTATTGGAAGTTCTTGCCATAGCAATCAGGCAAGAGAAAGAAATCAAAGGAATATAGATTGTAAGGGAAGAAGTCAAGCTCTCACTATTTGCAGATGATATGATAGTATACCTAGAAAAACCTAAAGAATCCAGCAGAAAATTACTAGAAGTTATTAGGCAATATAGCAAGGTATCAGGCTACAAAATCAATGTACAAAAATCAGTGGCATTTCTTTATGCAAACACTAAATCTGAAGAAGAAGACATCCAGAAATCACTGCCATTTACTGTTTCAGCAAAATCAATAAAATACCTCGGAATAAAGTTGAGCAAAGAAGTGAAAGACTTGTATGCTGAAAACTATGAGTCGCTACTCAAGGAAATAGAAACTGATACCAAGAATTGGGAAGAAATCCCATGCTTATGGATTGGAAGAATAAATATCATCAAAATGAATATTCTCCCCAGAGCCATATACAAATTTAATGCAATACCCATCAAAGTTCCACCAAGCTTCTTTAAGAGAATAGAACAAACACTACAATCATCTATCTGGAACCTGAAAACACCTAGAATTGCCAAAACCATCTTGAGGAAAAGAAACAGAAATGGAGGCATCACACTCCCAGACCTTAAACTATATTATAAAGCCATCATCATCAAAACAGCATGGTACTGGAACAAAAATAGGTACACAGACCAGTGGAACAGAATTGAAAGCCCAGAAATAAATCCCAACACCTATGGGCATCTAATCTTTGATAAGGGGGCCCAAAGAATTAAATGGAAAAAGGAGGCTCTCTTCAATAAATGGTGCTTGCTGGGAAAACTGGGTTGTAACATGCAGAAGAATGAAATTGAACACTTTATCTCACCAGAAACAAAATTCAACTCCAAATGGATCAAAGACCTAGATGTCAGACCAGAAACAATCAAATACTTAGAGGAAAACATTCATAAAACACTTTCCAACCTACACCTCAAGGACATCTTTGATGAATCAAACCCAACTGCAAGGAAGACTAAAGCAGGAACAAACCAATGGGACTACATCAGATTGAAAAGCTTCTGCACATCCAAAGAAACTATGAAACAAACAAAGAGACCCCTCACAGAATGGGAGATCTTCACATGCCATACATCAGGCAAGAAACTAATCACCAAAATATATAATGAGCTCAGCAAACTTAACACCAAAAAAGCAAATGACCCCATCCAAAAATGGGCAGCGGATATGAACAAAACATTCACCTCAGAGGAGATCCAAAAGGCTAACAAACATATGAAAAACTGCTTTAGGTCACTGATTGTCAGAGAAATGCAAATTAAGACAACACTAAAATACCACCTCACTCCTGTAAGAATGGCATACATCAAAAAGGACAGCAGCAACCAATGCTGGAGAGGTTGTAGGGACAGAGGAACCCTTTTACATTGCTGGTGGGAATGTAAATTGGTACAGCCTCTGTGGAGGGCAGTCTGGAAAACTTTCAGAAGGCTAGACATGGACCTTCATATGATCCAGTATTTCCTCTCCTGGGTTTATACCCCAAGGACTCCATAACACCCAGCCAAAAAGAAGTGTGTACTCCTATGTTCATAGCAGCACAATTCATAATAGCTAAAACCTGGAAGCAACACAGGTGCCCAACAACAGATGAGTGGCTGAGAAAGCAGTGGTATATATACACAATGGAATACTATGCAGCTATCAAGAATAATGAACCCACCTTCTCTGACCCATCTTTGACAGAGCTAGAAGGGATTATGTTAAGTGAGCTAAGTCAGAAAGATAAAGATGAGTATGGGATGATCCCACTCATCAACAGAACTTGAGGAAGAAGATCTGAAAGGGAAACTAAAAGCAGGACTTGACCAAATTGTAAGTAGGGCACCAAAGTAAAAGCCCTGTGGTGAGGGGTAGACATGCAGCTTCCTGGGCCAGTGGGGGGTGGGAGTGGGTGAGAGGAATGGGTCACAGTCTTTTGGTGTTAGGAATGGTGTTTATGTATACTCCTAGCAAAATGTAGACATATAAATCACTAGTTAATTAATACGAGGGGGGAAAATAAATTGTATGTCTCAAAGTTTTTCAAAACACAAACTGAATCTTTTTTATATATAGGCTGTGTATTTGATATGCAGACTCTCTCAAAAGCCTAGACCAAGTAGATCAGAAGCATCCAATAGCACAGCTATATACAAGATATTGGGTACTGTACAGCAAACCCTAACAAAAGGACTTTTCAAAGTTAACCCAATTATCAAATAATGTGATGATAACATTAACTATCAATTGTCTTTTTGAACCCTAAGACAGCAGGAACCTCACATCTCCACTATAGAACCCCTGCTTCCCCCAGTCCTGGAACCCTTGGATAGGGCTCACTTTCCCGTATGCCTCTCCCAATCCATATCAAATAATATTGCATCCGCAGATCACAACCTAACCAATGCAACGATTGCTACCTCAACATGCTTCACTTCAGACTGTGTCCAGAGACTTCATGTGTGGAATGACAACCCTTTAGCTTCATTACTCGGGTGAGACCTTTCCTTTCATAGTATACTCTAATTTCATCTCAGGTGGTTCACTTTCTAACAAAGTCCCCAAACCTAGATATACACTAGTTTCTGTGAGAGAGAACTTATGTTCACACGTATCCATAAACTACTGCAAAATATATACCTGAAAGCAGAAGTACACTAGAGTTTGCAGTGAGTACCTCCCTAACACTTCCTCTCCACTATTCCAAGCTTTGGGTCCATGAGTGCTCAACAATTTGTTTGGCTTCGTATGTTAACTCTCTTTTCAGTCACCAGGTTCCAGATGCCATCAGGATGCTGGTCAAGCTCCCCTGGATTGAAGACCCCACCAATGTGTCCAGGAGCTCAGCTTCCCCAGAGACACACCCTACTAGGGAAAGAGAGGCAGACTGGGAGTATGGACCGACCAGTCAACGCCCAAGTTCAGTGGGGCAGCAATTACAGAAGCCAGACCTTCTACCTTCTGCAACCCACAATGACCCTGGGTCCATGCTCCCAGAGGGATAGAGAATGGGAAAGCTATCAGGGGACTGGGTGGGATATGGAGATTGGGTGGTGGGAATTGTTTGGAGTTGTCCCCCTCCTACCCTATGGTTTTGTTAATTAATCCTTTCTTATATGAAAATTAATAAATAAATAAAAATTTAAAAAAAGAATGAGAGGGTTCATTTTTGTCCAGAATTTCCAATTGTCTTAGAGAATCTGAAATTTTAGATTTTAATGAAGCTACCCTCTTGATGGAAAACTACTTGAAATTCATTTTCAAACATCCACAGGCTGGGATTTCTGACACTTGCAATCATATCTGTAACATCTGTTAGCTCCTGGTCTCAAATGTTACTCATCTTTTGTAGCTGAATTATACTCATAGCTGGGAACCAAGAAATGTTTACTTTGAATTATGCCACCACAGAGAAGTATGCTTTTTATATTAGTTTGTCATGGAAAGCTAAGAATAGTACCTCAATCAGCTACTCTTTATATCTGGTAAATTTTGAATGCACTCAAATGGAAGTGGAATGAGGAGGAAAAAAGATCCTAAATGAATCAGTTCCTCTAAGTACAAAGAGATTTCCTTAATTTTGATCAGGTTCATTGTATCCAAAAGACAAGTCCCACAGCCCCAAGTGTCTGAACTTTTGGCTGAAGATGCTCCAAAGAAAGCTAAATAAAATACCCCCCCAACACACACACACACACACACTCACACACACACACACACACACACACACACACACACACACACACACACACACACACACACACACACTTTTTGTTTTCCCAGGAAAGCCACTTCCTTTCAGTAATCCCAATCACACAGTAATTATTATATTGGTACATAAATTTCAGACTCAGTGCCATACAATTTTCATTCTAATTTGCAAAAAACTGGCAATTTACTCTTGATGGAACTACACATAACTAGTGGCACAAACATTCAGCATAAACAAAACCGCTTGGGCATATTATACTTAGGAATTTGTAAACACATACATTTTCATTCTTTGGTTCTTTGCTGAAAAAGCAGCCATCACATTCCTGCAGACCCCTTTTTTACTTCTTCTTCCTTAAGGATTCCCTGTGCTCTCTGCTCCCCCACCAAAAAGAAAAAACAAAAAAAAGCAACAGCAAAAGTTACTTTTCTGACCCCAAAAATGAAAGAGGCAGGAGCAGCTGCTGAGGTGCTAGTCAGGCAGGCATAGTTAAAGGATCTCCCTTTAGCATACAATCTAGAGAATCAAAGAATGCTATTTGTGGCAATGACCTTGGGGCAATAGTCAATGACTCTAGCAGCTCTAGGCACCCAGCAGACAGAAATGTGTGAGCTGGCTGGTGAGGAAATGGATAGCTAGTGTGGAAATATCAGAGCTCCCAGCTTTCCAAATACTACTTTGCCCAGGTTGGGTTTAAAGGGGGGGGGGGAGCATTCATTGCTGTTCAGACTTTGCAATTTTCCAGAAGCATCTGACATTTTTAGACTTTTATGGAGTTATCTTCTTGTTGAGTAACAATAGAAATCGATTTTCAAGCATCAAGTAAGAAAACGGTGTGACCTGGGGCCATTGCTATGTGGTCCTGCAGCACCCATCTCCCCAGCTGCTTGCTGAAAGAATGTTGAGTTTACTGCCTTCATTTTATAAGAGGGGCTGTAGCAAAGGAGATAGATTTCACCCTGTTAAAATGACTAGAACTCAAGTCTTTTGTTTACTATTATTTACCCCTGACCTGACATTTGAATCTGAGATAATGTGAAAGCAAAGGTCAGATTAGCCTTCAGGACTCTTGCCTGGTTCAGAACCCAGGTTCCAGGGCCACTTTGAAAGACAAAAGGACAACCGATGATTTTCATATTTCTCAGTGTCTTGGATCTTCACTCTTATGACTGATTAACAGGTTTACTTAAAGATTGCAACAAACTGCTGGTTTCCAAGTGCCAATGAACTAAGCAAGGGGTGAGCTCCAGGATTATACACATTTTTTGACAATAAGCCAGAGCTGAGCAGTGCTCTGGTAAAAAAAAAAAAAAAAAAAAAAAGATAATAATAAATAAACAATAAAAATTTTATTTACTTAATTTGATAGAATGGAAAGAAGTTGAGAGGGGTAGGGGAATACAGAGGAAGAGAGACACCTATAGTACTCCTTTACCACTCTTGAAGTTTTCCCCTGCAAGTGAGGACTGGCGACTTGAACCCAGGTCCTTGAACATGGTAATAAATATGTTTTACCTGGTGTGCCACTGCCTGGCTCTAATGACTACAAAGTTTAAATTTGCTATGCTGGCAGGTCAATGAAGACTTTCAGATTACACCCAATCTAAAAGTGTCATCCTTATATATGAACCAATACTACCATTCCTATTATTTTTCCTCATGTTTTAAAAGACCTTTTCCTCAATTTCCAAAAGTCTTGTCTTTTTTACATTTATAGAGTAAATCCTGTTGTGGTTGGTAAGATTTTTGGTTTTCAATAGCACTGCTGGTTGAAGACATTTTTATTCAGGCATGAACTTGAGCAACTGCAGTGAACTACTTAATTAAATCATGAATGATAAATTCCTCATAAATTATGCTTAAACACTTTATAATTTTAATAGTTCTTATTTTTTCTATAATCTGTAAACATTTAAGTGGAAGCTATGAATTAGATTTCAAAATAGAAGAGTAATTTTAGACTGCAACATCCATTTTCATAGCATCCCAGTTTATTTTAAGGGACAATTAGTAGCACTTGTAAAAATATATTTAATTGCCAACAAGGGCAACAAAAGGGAATAAATAAATAAAATAAATATTTTAAAAAATATATATTTAATTGCTAGGCTAATCAAAACCCACAATACTTGGATGTTTTTACCCTCATAAGGCCAATTTTGTCCACAATGACCAAAAAAATAAGGGGAGAGAGGAAGATAAAATAAGTTTCTGAAAGCCAAATGCTTATAATAAAGTTAATTGTTATTTTGAAATCAACCTAGATTTAGTTAACCTAAAACTCTTTTCAAGGTTTAATTAAACACTTATTATTTTGACCCTATTGCCCACATGGGCAGAGTATTTCCTCATCAAATATAACTTGAACTTCTTTATACAAAGCTTAAATGGTTGTTTAGAGGCTTAATTTATTTTCAAATTCCAGATTAAAACCCAAAGTTTCTCAGTGATGGTGGTGGTGGTGGTGGTAGTCGTCCTGCTTTATTGATATCTTGTCATGAATGAATAGATACCTTGTACTGTACTGTCCAATTACTAATTAATTTGTCAGCTTTCAAGCAATGTGACTCAAAAGCAGAATTAAGTAATATCCATTCTTATTTCTTCCCCTTTTTGCAAGTTGGGGACACAGTGCTCTTGAATAATTTTTATGAGCTGAGTTAGTGTGGTCCTAGGAGAGAGAAATCTGTTTAGCTTCTTATTTCATGCCCAGAATTTAACAACACAGAAGTTCTCAAGGGTAAATCATTTCTATTCCAGCCACTACCTACTGCAGCACTTGCAAAGAGCTCTGAACAACTCTCTGAAGGGCTAATCAGGTATAAGGCCATCACAGCCATCATAATCTTGTATAAATATTCCCTGAGTTAGTTCTCTATTTCCGATTCATTTTGTGAAGAAAATTGATATTTAGCTAGCTAAAACAACAACAACAACAACAAAAAAAAACTGTCCTAGGACCAACAAAATAGCTCCCTTAGATAGTGTGCTACTTTGCATACTCCATGTTTTCAAGAAAAGTTAGTGTGCAAATGTTTAGTGGTCAAATTTTATTTACTTATTTTTAATTCATCTTAATGTTTTTTTCTTTCATCATCTGTGCTTTAATCTTATGCAAAAGATGAAAGACCAGGGGTGGGGGAGGTACCATTGCATCATTTTGCTGCTTTTCTATATTTATTTTTGTCTTTCTTTGGTGAACACCAGCGTTTAAACCGCAGGGTTTCACTGTGCTGCTCAGTGCCATCCGGGGACTCCAAGCTTAAACATTGGCAACTAATTTAAAATAGCAATTTCAAATACAACCCATGTGAAACAATACACTTTTGTAAGACTTTTTAAACTGATATACTATCAGTTTACAAACTCTTGAAGAACCACTATACTAAGGATTTACAGTCTTAGAATGAAGTCTGTTTAGGAATCTTACCCGGGAATGCAGCCCTTTGGGAAGACTGTATAGAAAGTTCTTAAACAAATAAAAATGGAATTATCTTAGAATCCAGCAATATGATTCTGAAGCAATTATCCAAAAGAAAATTCTAATTTAAAGGGATATATGCAACCCTATGTTCATAGTTGCATTGTTTATAATGACCAAAAAATGGAAGCAACCTAAATGCCCATCAACAGATGACTGGATAAAAAGGTTATGGTGTTTAAACTCTATGGAATACTACTACACAATCAAAAAAGACATGTGTCCTTTGGGACAAAATGCATAGAACTGGGGTGATTGTGCTTAGTGAAGTAAGAGATGAAGAACAACTACTGGATGGTTTTACTCTTGTAGAATCTAGAGAAATGATATACATGAAGTTGCAAAAAACAAACAGCTAAACAAACAACCCAAACCAGAAGCAAATAAACTATTTCTAAGGCTTTGTGAGAACTCTGGTGGTTATTATTGGGAGATGGGAGGGTGGGGACACAAACTTTGGTGGTGGGTGCCGTGTGGAACCATACTCTCTAATCTGACAATCTTTTAATCCACTATTAATCAAAAATTAAAAATCATTCAAAATAAAATTCACTCAGGGTGACTATCATCAGCCAGCACTAGTTATATGACTACTATATTATAAAAACTGAAAAACAAGTCAGTAAAATAAAACAGATCAAGTAAAGCTTACCTTCTAGGACACATTCATATTCACTGAATTCACAAATGATGAGATAACAAAACTTGATGGATTAGGGGCTGGAAATAACCTTAAACAAATTTCAGGTGAGGTGATTTCTAATAAGTATTTTAGTATATCATATAATTTATTAATGTTAAAAATTTTTAAGGACAATTTCATTGAAAGTACAGTCACATTGAATATCTATTAGAGTCTAGTCTTTCATCTTCAACAGGTATTTGCACCAGGGTTCCTTGCTAGAAAGAAAGAATACAGTGTGAGCAAGAGAAGATAATTTAAGCTTTCTACATTGAAGAGCAAGAAACAGAAAACAAATCAGAAAAAAAGGTAAACCAAGTAACAATAAGTAAAAATAAGTACACATTTTGATAAATCCTAGAACAAAATAAAAAGTAGTGACCAGATGATAGTTAAAGTTTAAATAGGATAATCAGGAAAGTTCTGCTTGAAGATGTAACATTTATTTACTTTTTTAAATGTGGCACCTGGGAATGAACTGAACGCTTTGAATTGACATAATTTTCTGAGTAGCCATTATGACCCAAAGTTTCTACTCTATATCCTGAGACAGAAAAAGGGAAAGAGAGAAAAAGGAGGAGGAAAAAACAGACATACACAGAGAAGAAAGATGCTGAGACACTTCTGAGAGAGAGAGAGAGAGAGAGAGAGAGAGAGAGAGGCTCACTCTTTGGTTCATATTACTTGCTGAACAATCTCCCAGCCCCAGGAAATCATATAATCTAAGGTCTAGAGAATGAACAAAGGGAGTCAGCTTGCAGAAAGGGATGAAGAGGGAGGAAGCTTTTGAAATAGAGAAAACAGCATGTGCATAGATCATGAGACCAGAGAAAGCTCACTTAAGTAATTGAAGTCTAGTGAGGCTGGAGTCCAGGAGGTTAAGCCTGATAGGCTAAACAGGACCTGACATTCACACCAAGAACTGAAGCTTTTCCATAAATATGAGAGGATTTACTATAGAAACTTAAGTTAGGGAGTGGCATCATCTGATTTGGATTCTTTGACAATCACCTTGCTTATTATGTATGCAAAACAGATGCAGGAGTAGTGCAAGCATTGAGACAAAAAGGTCAATTGGGAAGTCTTTGTAAGTGGCAACTGTAGACATGATGGTTGAGAGCTACAGGGTGTGGCTTGTAGTTGGAAGAAAAAGCATAGCTTTCCTACATGTTGAGTTTCCCCCTCAAGCCCCATGATTCTCTGTCAGCCCCCCCCTTTTTTTCTGGGAAATAAGAATCACATGGTTTAGAGTCAGCTGTGCCTTCTGATACGAAAAGTCAGTGCAGGAAATAGACTGTCCTTTCTGGCCTAGTAATAACATTTCTGTGAACTGACTTTAATCGAGTCTAAGTTCACAGAGACAAAAATCAGGGGCATGATCCTGTCGGCTAAGTATCTCCCTTAGTGCCAGAAACTTGGGTCACAGAGAGTGCCTTGGATTCTGTAAGATACATACAGCATGACTGATCCTCTTATCAAAATACTTTGCACATTTACTTTGTGCTTTTTTTTTGCTAAAAAAAGAAAAAGAAATGACACTATAGCTACAGAAGAAACATTATTGCGTTTCTTAAGTAAAGGGGACTGAGTCAAAGTTAATTTTGGAGACAGTTTAAATGAGTCCAACAAGCTGATTTACACTGTGACTTGGGATTCCTGTGGCTTATTTATTATTTTACTCAGTTTGATAGAAACTCCGTGAAGTCAGCCTGGCTCCAGCATGGCAGTGTTCACAACAAACAGCTTGAAAGTGAAGTACATTTGAAAAAGGAAAGCAAAGTAAATACCTTAAGTTTCTTCTTCGACTAGGAACAATAGTGAGAACAGACAGAAGAGTGTGGAGACTCACTAAATCCTGACAGCTGGCCATATCCAGCACCAGTTTAGACTGAGGAAGAAGACATTGGAGAACATCTGATACCAGAAAACTAATAGATTTATAGGATTGGGGTGTTCAGAAGTCCTCTAATTTTGAACTTTCCCACAACAACAACCAAAAAAAAAAAAAAAAAAAAAGGAATTGAGAAATGGCCATAAGATGTATACAGAGTTCAGTCTAGCATACAGGCAGGTGGCTCAGTGACAGTGTAGGAGTTGCATGCATACTGTCCAGGACCTCTACTAACACATATGTTGGAATGCTCCCTCTCTATCCTCCTCCTCTTTTTCTCCTTCTCCTTCTTCTCTTTCCCTTTCTCCTCCTTCTGTTTCTCTCTCTCCCTCTCTCCTTTAATAACTAAATACATTTTTAAAGACAACCATTCCCTTATAAGATTCTGAAAAAATAAACACCAATTTGGATTTTAGAATCCATGGATTTTAGAATCATTTTTTCTAATGATTTCTAATGTCACCTAAAAGTAAAGAAAACATTGCTTTTTAACTACTGCATTACAGCAGTGAATGGTTAAACTCTTAATCCAAGATATCAGTGCTAGTGGAGGGCTAAACTAATAACAGGTGAAGCATAGGGTTTGTAGTCAACTTGTTCTAAGTGTTTTACATTCTTGGGAAAATGTCGAGATCTTAATCAAGAGCTTTTTTCTCTCAGGGACTGGTCAGGATGCATTGGATCGACCTTCTCGTGGTGCATCCCGTGAGTACCCATTCATTGGGGAAACTGACGATCCTAGCCGACTGAATCCACATGGATCCCAGTCACTTTCAAAGCCAGCAACAAGCAGCTCCTGACAGCTTTCAACCTGACCTGTTGACTGGCTACGGAAGAAGGGCAAACGCTAGAAGAAGAAGAAGGGACTGGTCATTGGTGCACTTGGTTAAATGCACATGTTACAATGTGTAAGGATATGGATTCAAACCGCCAGTACTCACCTGTAAGGGGGAAAGCTTCATGAAGGGTGAAACATTGCTGCAGGTGTCTCTCTATCTCCCCATTCCCTCAATTTTGCTGTCTCTATCCAATATATAAATAAATATTTTAAAAGGATACAGTAAAAAATAAAATATTTATTTTATAAAAGAGCCTCTTCCCATAACATTGCTTTAGGGGATATGATATGATATGATATAAGAATGCTGAGAGCAGACACATATGTCCACTGGGTACCAAGTGGCATTCTCATTTAATTCTCATACAGACCCTGAGAGATCATCCAGATAAATTAATTCCAGGTGTGTGATCTTAATGCTTCTCTCCCCACCTTCGAACCCACTGATCTTGCACCTTCTGAACCCAAGCAACTCCCATTATATGTATCCTAAGTTATGCATTATTGTAGGATTCTTACCTTGCCTTTCAACTTCACAGTTTAAACATCTGGATCAAAAAGGATAAAATGGGAGATGGATTTTGACAATAATATTATTTAATTGCAGAATATGACATGTATGGGAACCCACCAGTTAGCAGGTGCTATGTCAAGAATACAACATTGACTATTGTTTAACCCCTATACCAGTTCTAACAAATAAATACCATTACTCCTAATTTAGAGGTGAGTCAGTTGAGAAACAAGGAGGTTCATTGACATACCTAAAATATAACAGAAAAGGTATAACTAAGGTTTGAATTCAGGTTTTACTGCCTGTGAGTACAAATTCTGAACCCCTGAGCATCTGAGTTCTATGTCCTGCTTGGATGCTTATGACCCTGTTTTGTTCTTTCTGGATTTTGCTCAATAAGCCAAAAGCTTAGTTGCATAGGACACAGAGGGACACTCATACCCCACTGCAGGACTGGACACACATCCCCTTACCTCCTGGAAGTGCTTGATTACTTATGAGAGCTCCTCAGTGATGCCCTGCGAGAGAGCTACTTTGGCCACATCATGCTCCTACCCAGGGTAGCCCACTTACAAAAAATGCAGGAAAAGAAATTCAGACATTTTATATCAACTTTGAGATCCCCATTAGATGCGTTAAAGTCTTTGCTGTATTTTCATCAAAACTTGCCCCTCTTTTTCTCTCTCTGCTCAGTACTGCTTCTTATTCCCCCCCACAGGTATTGTTCCTAAAACCACTCCCAGTGAGCTTCCTACATTCACATCTCATTATCAAAGTTGATTTTCTCAGAAATTCAGCTGACACCAGTTATTGTCCCAGAGCCTTCGTCTGACTTCTAAGCCTATAATAAGTTTCATAGTATGCTAGAGAAGGAGGGAAATATTTACTGTGTTCTGATACCATGCAAGTCATCATGCTGCATATATTATTATCTGTGCACATCATTTCATGTGCATTGCCCATGTGGGAATTAAAAATATCAAGCAAAGTCTTGATACTTCCATTTCATAAGTATAGATAGCAAAACTTAGGGAGAGGTGAGTAGTTTGAGGTCACAAACTTAATAAAGCTATACATCCACTCTCCGGATTCCAAAACTTATGGTGAGGTTGAATAATGGTCTTCCCCAAAGATGTTTACTTTCTAGTCCCCAGAATCTATGAATATGTTAGCTTTCATTGCAAGGGAACTTCACAGATGTGATTAAGTTATGAATTGTAAGATTGGAAGAGAGCATGAGTTATCCAGATGGGTCCAGAGTAATAACAAGGATCTTTATGAGAAGAAAGTGGAGGCCAGAGTCAGGGGAGATGTGACCATAGAAGCAGAAGTCACAACAATTTTAAGCCAGAAGCCTAGAAACACCGGTTATCTCTAAAGCTGGAAAGGGCAAGGAAATAAGCTTCATCATCCTCCTTCAGATTTCTATAGTAGTTTTGTCATAAATATTTGTACCACATAGTTAATTGATCCTGAAGCAATTTTACCCTAACAAATAACACTATCTAGTTGATAGTTTGTTTTCAGTTTTTCATTGGAGAAGAAAAGAAGAATGAATGAATGAATGAATGAATGAGAGAAATGAGAGATAGAGGAAGGAAGGAAAGAAGAAAGTCAGCTTTTTGCAACTGATGTGTTATCATTTTTAACTATAACATAATTTGGTTTAACACTCTTTCATTTCACACTTAGTATAGACACACACAAAAAAGAAAAAAAAAACCCTCTGCAAATGTAAGACTACAATCTTTCACTGCATGCTAATTTCCCTCTGTATTCCAAAATATATTTCTCAAATGTAACTAACAGTCTGTGTCTGTCTTTTGTGATCATGATACATTTAAGATCTCAGAATAGAAATCAAAAAGTTCAGATTAAAAAATAAAACTTTATTCATTAGCTAACTACTTTCTGCAATTTCAATGAAACAGTTATCTTAAAAAAAGCAAAAAAAAAAAATCTCTGCAAATGTTTTTTTTCCCTATGAATCATAGAAATGCTGTGAATGTTCCCCAACTGCAGGGGAGTCCCTTCACAGGCGGTGAAGCAGGTCTGCAGGTGTCTATCTTTTTCTCTCCCTCTCTGTCTTCCCCTCCTCTCTCCATTTCTCTCTGTCCTATCCAACAACGAAGACATCAACAGCAACAATAACTACAACAATCAAAAAACAAGGGCAGCAAAAGGGAAAATAAATAAATAAATATTAAAGAAATGCTGTGAATGAATGAAAGATTTGGTAGATGTGTACTTAGTTACAACCCTCTGCCCCTGCACACACACACACACACACACACACACACACACACACACACACACACACACAATTCTATGTGCAGCACTGTCAAAATTCTACACATATTTGTAAATGTAGTCAAATGTTTTGTATTTTCTGCTATCTATTATGTTGAATAATTTTTATTTTGTTGTTAATGTTTTATGTTTTCTGGTGTTCTTTTGAGTTTCTCTCTTGGTTTTCTGTTCTTTTCCCTACTACGGCAAATTACCTTATAACCCATTATGCCATGAAAAAGTTTGCAGCAAAATGATCTAGAACCATTTCTGACCTTCACAACTATAAAGTGTTAATTTGTGCTGCTTTCAAACAGTGTTCTAATTTTCTGTAGTAGATAGAAATAATACAGGTATCTCTTGCCACTCTTCCCAGCTTGTTGTTTTGTATCTGAGTGTACAAATATTTTAGTTTTTCTTACACTATTCTTCTCTTGAAATAACATAGGAAAGAGGCTACTCTTCCTTCCATTTTGGAACAAATGGAGTAAATAAGTGGGCATTTCTAAATCCAAGTAAGCACTATAGCAGAAGTGGATAAGGTGACAGTGAAAACAAATTGCCAGCGTCTATACCTTAGTTCTAGCTCTTTCTGGCTACAAGACTGCAAAATTGTTTAACATCTTTATGTCTCAAGTGTCTTCATCTCTAAAATATGGAGAGTGATAGTATCGACCACTTAGGGTTCTTGGTAAAATTAAATGCAACCATTAAGTTAAGTGTCTTGTAAATAGTATAGATATAATATTTGCTAGCTCTTACTAGAACTTGGAGAAGAACAATGTGGTCATCTTTCCTTGTTTGCCATTTAGTAAGTCATGCAGAAGAATCACAAGCTTTTCATTTACAAAATGATGTGCTAGCACATTATTGCTTAACCCATCAAATGTGTATAGCTCAAAATAGCTTTGGGAAGTTATCTGAGGGTCTCTGTGTTGATGATAAATCTTAGAAACTCGAGGACATGGGGAGTTAATGGCAGAATTAAAAATGGAATCTGTGGTCATCTTTTTTTTTTTAACTTCCTGAAACTTTCTTCTTTTCCTTTCCAATCCTGATCAAAGCAAAGAAGCAAACATAGTGCTTGTTTTGTTGGGTTTCAATGGAGGATTTGACTGCACACATCCTTTGAGGGACTCACTCGAGAAGACTCCCAAATCTGCCCATGTCTTTGCCATGAGGAAATGTGATTCAAGGAGAAATTAAGGGACCTGTCAGGGGAGGAAAATACTCTGAATTGGGACCTAGGGCTAAGCTGAGGAGCTGGTGAAAGCCTGGTTACTAGAATAATGCACACTTTAAAAAAGATCAAAAGTAACTCCTGGGGACAAGGTCAAAGAGAAAAAGCAGTTTTGAAGAAAGGCCCCTGTGTGTGTCTGGAGGAAAGCAGTATCAGTCAAATATAAAGTCATATGTCCCAAGCTGTGTTCACAGTCCAGACCTTCCCAAGGACACAATCACCTGGTGGAAGAAACAGCTACAGGCCAGTTTCTGTGGGTTGAGCCAATCTCCCAAAAGAAAAGAAAAGGATTCTTAGGTGAACCAAGGGGCTTTACCAGGAGTCTGCCCACCCCACTCTACTCGCTGCTGTCCCTTAGCGATGCTGGGGAGATCACCCAACAGTCTGGTCACGGGCTGTAACTCCAGCTCATTACAGCTGCATGGGTCACTTCCCTGGTAAATGGCCCTGATAGGAATCAGGTTCATGTCAGTTTTATATCCCAAAATCCTTGCCTACCTTTCCGGGCATCTGAACCTATTTCCCCTATGAATGTCCCACATGCAGCTGGGTAACTTCCACATCCTCTCAGCAGTAGCTGCAAGTCAGTCAGCAAACCCCCTCAAATAAAAACAAGAATCTGGGTTTAAGTCAAATTGCATCTGAGATTGTTGGTGTGAATAAAAGTTATACAAACTGAGTCATTTTAAATAGTATGGGAGAACTTGCTGCTTCAAAGACTCCCCTCTTGAGATTTAAAAAAAAAAAACTGGTTTACTTATTTATTTAAAGGATGACTTTTTGCTTCTTGTTTCTTTAAGTAAAATACACCTTTTCCAGGAATGTGCACTTTAGAAGCTTAAAAATGATGCTAAGGCAAACAGCAAGTAATTGTTGCAAAACAATAGCACTGATTGATAATTGCTCTCCTTGCTTGACCTCTGACCTAAAAACAAACCCCCACAGTAAAAGGCTCCCAAGAGAGACTTTATTATAATACAGGTCTATTTACATAACACAGTTAGCAGAGTTTCTGGAAACTTACTTCAAGGACACCTTTCCAGTCTGACTAAAACAAGGTGTTTGGAAGAATGTGTAGTGAGTCCAGTGATTTTGTAGAGAAATTTCAATGTCCTGACTCCAAAGCAGCCCTGCTACTCCTATAGGGCTTGGGGACTTTATTTCCAATTTGGCACTATCTTTTTCCTATGTATTATAAATTGTCTCATGCCAGCTGAGGGGAATTCAAATTTTGTACGTAAAATATTACCTCTTGTTTATCATGCTACCACACATTGCTTCCAAGAACATAGGTTCTTCCTGGTGGGCTGACTTAGGAAAATCTGCCACTGTCTATGAAAATCAACACACCTAACCAAAACAGCAGCCCTGTGGACAGCCAACTGCTGGCCTCTAACCGACCCTGAAAGTCAACATCAGGTATTTCTCACAGCCCAGCAAGGAAAATAAATGGTAAGGTCCTCTATATTGAATATCCCATGTTCCCATTTTAAATTTAAAAGGCATCAGCAAAGAGCATCCTGGCATATCTTAATAGTTGCCAAGGGATGGTGGGTGATTAGACAGATGTTGGTACCCAGCTGTTCCTCAGCTCCACTGGGGTCAGAACAAGAAATAGCACTGTAGATCAGGAAGGCAATGACAGGTAATCTAGATGCAAGAATAGGAAGTGTTTGGGGACTAGAAAACTTCTATTGAGAAGGTGCTCAAAATTTGTCAAATGAAATGTTCAAATGGATGGATGAGGTGTCATATTTATTTAATTTGCTTCTAGATGTATTTAAGAGATAAGATTGATGAGCAGCTATTTCCAATTCATTCTTTAAATTTCTAAGACATTGTAGTTATACATTTTTAGAGAGTCACCTCCATGCCAGGAACTTTAAAAAGCCTCAGTCGAGTGGTAGAGAAAGAGACTCAAAGACAGAATTCTGCCAACAAAGGAAGCATTTATGAGGGGAAGCTACATAGTATTTAATGTAGAATATGAAAAGTTTTGTTTTCAAATTCAAACTGTTGATTGAATATATACACTTATCTACACCTTAAAATCAATTAATTGCCATCAAATATTTATTTAGTGCTTCCTTTATTTCAGGAATATTCTACACACTAGAGATGTGGTAACACACACAACAGCTAAAACTTCTGCTTTCCAGGGAGAAGAAAGTAGACTAGGTAAAAATGTGTCAAGTGACAGACAATAACAAAAGCTGAAGAGAAATAAGGGAAGATGAGTACAGAGAGCAACACAGTATGCTGTTGATTTATTCAGGCTATCAGGAACAGCAACTTAAATAGAGTGACATGAGAGCAGGTGTGATATTGAAGAACTAAGCAAGCAAGCCATACAAGCAAAGTATTCTGGGTAAAGGAATTGAAAATGCAAATGCCCTGAAGTTGGAAGGAACTTGGAGTATCCCAAGTATGACAAGGAAGCCCAAGCCAATGGAAAAGAGCGAGTAGGGAGAGAGTGAAAGAATATGTGAATAAAGATAAAGGTCAGCTCTTTTATCTGAGTGAGGTGGGAAGTTAGGTTTAAAGAGGTTTGAGCTAGAGAGTGACCTGACACGACTCCAGTTTTAAAAAAGATGATCTATAAATAAACAATAAAAAGATGATCTGTGGAAACAATTAACTATGGGGGGGGGGGCAAAGATGCTACCTGGACTTGGAATAGTGGAAGTAGAGGTAGTGAGAAGAGATTGGATTGGTGGTATATTTTGATAGTAGTGTTGACAGAATCTTCTGTAGGTTGAATATAGGGTATGAAGAGAGACAGGGATAATTCCAAGGGTTGGAGCCTAGCCAACTGGAAGAGTGGAATGGGGAAGAGGGTGTAGGAGTCTATTTTGGACAAGTTAAGTTTGTGGTGCCTATTGGATATCCAAGTGGAAGTGTCTTCAGCAGCTGATTACACAAGTCTAAAATCCAAGTGAAAACAAGGTAGACAAAATAAACTCCGGCATCATGAGCACTGGATAGCCTTTCAAGCCATGGGGACAGCTAGAAAGAGAATGTGAGAGAGCAGAGAAGTAGGCCAAGGCCAGGGCTGTGGACACTCCAGCGTGTAGAGTTCAGGAAGAGTCAAATCTCTAGGTTCAGAAAAGCAAAAATAATGATTTAATTCTTTTTTTATTTCTATCCAGGGTTATCTCTGGGGCTTGGTGCCAGCATTGCAAACCCGCTGCTTCTAGAAGCCATTATTTCCATTTTATTAGATAGGACAGAGAGGGAAAGAGGGGACAGGCAGTGGCACACCTGGTTAAAAGTACACATCACAGTGAGCAAGGAGCCAGGTTCAAGCCCCTGGTCCCCACTGCAGGGGGAAATCTTCCCGAGTGGTGAAGTAGGGCTGCAGGTATATCTCTCTGTCTCTCTCCCTGACTCCTCTCAACTTCTCTCTGTCCCTATCCAGCAATAAAAAAATAAATAAAATACTTTTAAAAAAAGAGAGGGAGAATGAAAAATAGATAACTTTAACCTCTTTCACCATTTGTGAAGTGTCCCCCCGCAGTTGGAGAGTAGGGGCTTGAACTCTGGTCCTCGTGCATCGTACCATGTGTGCTTAACTAAGTGTGCCACTGCCAGGCTCCTATAATTTAATTTTTGACTCAGCAAAGAACACTAGTAATAAGGTCACAATAATCTAATTGATAAATATTTATTTAACCCAAAATTATTCATATAGTGATGGTAAGAGAAAGAAAAGGTACTGTAGAGATGTCAAAGGAACACATGATCATCTTTAAAAATATGAATATAATAAATATTATCTAAAAATTACAAATAACTGCATAGTGATATGTGTAAATATAAGACCTGTATGATAATATGTGGGGACAGGGAGGTACAAACTCAGAGAAATAACTAAAAGAGAAGAACATGGTTTCCTCTGGGTTGACATGGTTGTGGAGAAGGTAAGAATTAAGTAGAGCAGGAGCCGAGTGGTAGTGCAGCAGGTTAAGCGCACATGGCGCAAAGCACAAGGACCTGCATAAAGGATCCCGGTTCAAGCCCCCGGCTCCCCACCTTCATTGTGGAGCTTCACAAGTGGTGAAGCAGGTCTGCAGGTGTCTGTCTTTCTCTCCCCCTCTGTCTTCCCCTCCTCTCTCCATTTCTCTCTGTCCTATCCAACAACAGTTACATCAATAATAACTACAACAACATGGACAACAAAAAGGGAATCAATAATAAATAAATATAAAAAAAGAAAAAAAGAATTAAGTAGAGCACCATATATGCAAATTTTAGAATATTTTTATTTATTCATTTATATTTTATTGGATAGAGACAGAAAGAAACTGAGAGGGGAGGGCGGATAAAGAGGGAGAGAGACAAAAAGACACCTGCAGCCCTGCTTTTCCACTTGTATAGGTTTCCCCCTGCAGGTGGAAACCCTGCGTCCTTGCATATTGTAATATGTGCAGTGAACCAAGTGTACCACTACCTGTCCCTCATGTAAACTTTATATTTCAACAAATTATGATATATTTTTATAATAGAAAATTAACTATGAACAGGAGTGAAATACTAATACCTGTTACAAAGGTGAGCCTTACAAACATTATGTTAAATGAAAGAAGTCAGACATAAAATATTACTTATCGCAAGATTCTCCTTTTATAGAATATCTAGAGTAGAAAAATTCACAGAGATAGAAGGAAAATTCCTGGTTGCCAGGGGCTGAAGGCAGGGAGAAAGAGAATAAATACCAAGAGGTAAAACATTTATTTGGGGGTTGCTCAAAATATTCTGGAATTTGAAAGTAGCAGTAGCTGTACAATCTTGTAAATATATTAAAAATTACTGAAATGTACACTTTAAAAATGTTAACTTTTCAAACTCCTAGTCCTTACCTCTAGGGGGATGTTTCATGAGCTGTGATGCAACACTACAGATACCTTGCTTTCTCTCCTCCATGAGAGGGAAGGGGGTGATAGGGAGAGAGAGACATAGAGACACCTCCAACACTGTTTCACCACTTGCAAAGCTTTCCTCCTACAGGTAGGGACTGGAGGCTTGAACCTGAGTCCCAGTGCACTGTAACATGTGCACTCAACCAGGTGCGCCACTGCCCGGCACCCCTTTCTCTACATATAAATGAGTATTAAAACAATTTATGATGCATAATTTGTATCTCAACTTAAAATATTACAAACTGCTTGAAATGTTAAATAATACAATAGCTTTACTTCAGTCAAAATTAATTAAAAATAATATTAAACACAAAGCATTGAGTTACCTTTGAAATAATAAAGGAACTCTTCAACTCTTTCAATTTTTAGATGTGCAACTTTTTATCTCAGTATTTGTATATACTCTATATGATTGCCACCTAAAGTCTAGGTAGGGTCTCTCCACTCCCTTACAATTCACCCCTTCCACCCATCTTACCAACATCTCTTCCCCTCTGGCAGCCCTCACTCTCTTGTCAGAATCTAACATGTTGTTCTTATTTTGTTGGTTCTTTTCTCTTGTTTATTTTTAAAATATTAAGTTTTTCTTTAATATTATTTATTTGTGATTGGATAGAGACAGAAATTGAGAGGAGAGGGGAGAGAGAGAGGGAGAGAGATAGGAAAACAACTGTAGCGCCACTTGTGAAGCTTCCCCGTTTCAGGTAGGAACCAGGAGCTTGAACCTGGGTCCTTGTGCTCTGTAATGTGAGTCCTTATCCAGGTGCACCACTGCCTGTCTCTCCTGCTTTATTTATTTTATACATAGAAATGAAGCCAAGTGGTATTTGTCTTTCTCCACCTGATTTATCTGATTTAAGACAATCCCCTCTCGATCCTGCTATCTTATGTAAAATGACAATATTCTTTCCTAGCTGAGTGATATTTCAGATACTGAAACAACCTACATCTCCATTGGGGTGGGGAGTGGATAAACACAACGCTGAGAACAAATAAGATGCAATTTATATACATGCTGGGATATCACCTACAAACTAATCAAAACTTACTCTAGGATTTCCATTATTTTCAACTTGGGGTGAAAGAAACATCAAGTGTGAGCCTTGGTTGGTTTCAGACAACAGAAATTAAGTTGATGAAAGCAGGTGGTGAAAACAGCATCCACAACATTTTCTTCCAGATGTTTCGTGAGGGAATCAGCTCTCTAGTCTTATTCCCAACTCTGACACCATCTTCCCAAACAGTATTTTTAGCCCATCTGCATGTTAGCTATCAGGTTCAAACAAAGACTACTAAAGTCATGTGCCCCTTGGAATATAACTAAAATAGATTTCCTAGCTTCTTCCCACTCGAAGCCCCTTAGCTCCAGCTGCTCTACTCTTACCCTTAAGTTCCTAATTACTAAGCACTTTGTTCTTCTTTATATCTTACCACTTTCATCCACCAAGTTGCAGATGCTACCATGATGCCATCCTGACCTCCCTGGGCAAATGACCTTACCATTATGTCCTGGAACCTCACCTCCCCAGAGCCCTACCCCACTAGGGAAAGACAGAAACAGGCTGGGAGTATGGATCGACCTGCCAACATCCATGATCAGCAGAGAAGCCATACCTTCTGCTTTCTGCTTCCCATAAAGATCTTTGGTCGATACTCCCAGAGGGATAAAGAACAGGGAAGCTTCCAATGGAGGAGATCTGATATGGAACTCTGGTAGTGGCAATTATATGGAATTGTACCCCTCTTATCCTACAATTGTGTTAATCATTATTAAATCACTAATAAAAATAATAATAAAAAACCCAGAGCCCACTTCATATGTAGGGCTTAGTGCAAAATGAAATTACAGTATTCTGATCAACAGTGTACTGTGAATGGCATTAAAATACAAAGTTTTCCTTTTTTATTTCTTCACAGTGATTTCTCTCTCTCTCCCTATCTCTCCCTCTCCTCCCCCCCCCCCTCAACTTACGGTGCTTGTTAGTTATTAGTTAACATGTTTCTCAATAAGAAAAAGGTAAAAATTTTAATTATTAGTATGTGTCTTACCATTCATTTTTTATACTTTGCAACACCAACTTCAAATACACATCTAGCAGCATTTAATTTTTCAAGTAGAATCACAGAAATCATACAATTTGGATTTTATAGCTTAACATGCAAATATATTTTGTTCCTATCAGAATAAAGGAAACACTGTACATAACTAATTCTGCTGTTTTATTTTACTTTTTGAGATGCACACATCCTACCATACTCCATGCTTTCAGCTTATTGATGAGAAAGGAAGGACAAGAAGAAAAGTTACTATGTGGATTGCTGTCTTTCCCCTTCCTCTGACGTCCTCGTTTTTAGCACAAGTGGTTAGCTAATTGCAGGGAAGAAAAACACACACACACACACACACACACACACACACACACACACACACACACACAAATAAGAACAGACTTGAGAAGGGTATTTGGGTGCTTCATGTTTCTTAAAATGCCTTAAGCTTTCTGTATTTCTAGTAAGTTTTGACTCAAATGTAATTTTACAGTGGAAAGTTTAGGTTCATTAGAGACAGAAGGTATGTTAGCAGTGCCAGGAGCAGGAGGAGGAGAAGTGTATCCCTCCACTTTGTGGTGTCAGATCCTGTGCTTAATGGGCACCCCCTAAAGCTCCATGAGAAGGCAGAAGTGGGGGATAACCTTGGGTACCATGTTGTGTTGACCTCTCTTGCTCATGCATGTATTCCATTACACTTCACACGTGGAAAACAAATTTAAAGTTGAGAGTCATCAGCATTTCAAGACTGAATCAGCACAGCATGAAACAAACCTGGATACCCTCTGAGCAGAGGCCCTTGCATATATATATTGGATGCCCAGAAGTTGGTCCTGCTGCTGGTACCTAATTAGCATCCGCAGCCCCACCTTCCAAGAGAGAGGAGCTGTCTAGGGAACAGTGTTGTGCTCTCCGGCTTCTGTCAAGCACACATGCACATATGTGGGGAAGGTGATAGAAAGAGACTTAGAACACCCAGTATATTCGCAACAATACTTTATCTCTCTCCCCTGCTAGGTTTTTGTCCCTTCCCTTCAGCTTTTTTCCCTTCTCTCACCTGATTCTTTTTTTACAAATCATTTCCAACCAGCTCCCACTGTGCTATAATAAACCTTACTCATTTTTGTCTTTCTACACTCTTGTTCATAATTCCACTCTCTGACAGGTTTAACTCTGCCCCCTTAGCTCCCAAATAAAAACAAACACCTGTGCCAGAAGGGACTTGGGGAGGCCAGGGGCCTAGAGCAGGATCTCAATGAGAACAAAGGGCACAAACACATGGACTTTGATGATGCACACCTGAAAGCTAGATGATGCTATTATGTAATGGTGCTTCAATGAAATTAAATTTTTTTTAATTGTGTCTTTGCTCCTGAGATCAAGTTCCACTATACAAAACTTCCTATGACAAACAACAGCTCACAAAGTTGTGGACACCCTCTGAGATTTTTTTCAGAGCTGGCGCTCATGTATGCAGGATTTCATCTGTCCCAGGTCAACTTTTTTTTTTTTTTTTGCATTTAACAGAGAGAGGGATAGACATCACAGCACTGGAGCTTTCTCTGTTTCCATAGTGTCTCTCATGTGGTTTTGGTCTTTGAACCTGGCTCTCACGCATGTTAACAAGGCACACACCTTACTCTGTGAGTAAGCTCTTATCCTATCGTCTCCGTAAGCCCTTTACTTCCCAGAGCACTGGGTACTTTCTTAGACAGTTTTGTTCCTTCTTGATTTTGCTGTGTTGGGGTTGCATCTTCACCTCAATCGTGATCTTTGATTCTGAGAATTGTCTTTGATTTCACTGTCCCTATTACTGCTAGGTTCACAGTATTTACTGGATGAATACAGGAAGGTGAATGAACCAGTTTGAAAATGCATAAACAAATCAGAAACTAAAGAGTGAAAATCAGGACATCTAAGTCTGTCTACATCATGGATTTTCTGTACATGTTATTTGACAATTATGGATGTACCTAGGATTTTTTTTTCCATTTATTAAATTGAGACATTTTGAGCAGCATCTAACTTTGTCTAGGAAATATTACATTATCAACATAATTCTTAGACTCTCTTGGCAGGAAAGAAAAAAGTAGTATAGCAACTTTACCATGCCCTTTCTTCTCAATTCCTATTGGGTCATGGATAATATCTAAATCATTCATTTGATTCCCAGCACAACTATTTTATATCCTTAATGTAAAAACAATCATGGATACTACAAGTGCAGAAATATTGCTCTTGAACTTGAATATATTTTGGGAAAAATTTAAAAAGCCCAAAATTCTGATTTTGGGGTACATAATCTAGTTCTCTGATCTAAACTATGCATTCCACCTGACTCAAACTCAAATGTGATATAAATTTTGAAATGACTCAAACTCAAAAGTGATATAAATTTTGATAGACTATCAGTGGCTTGGAAATAGCAAAGAATACTGTATATAGAAAAGTATTGCTCTTTCTATTAGCTTCCAAGGAGAGATAGATGGCTCATTGAAATGGCCCTATTCAAGTGTGACGCTTCAATGGCTGGTATTAGTTAGCTTTCCTTCCCCCACCCCCACCCAGTCTCAACAGGAAGCTCTGGTCAACCAATGTGAACAGTGCTAATTTGTCCCTGAAATGTATCTTCCAAGGAGGATACTAGCATGATTGCGTATGAAAAAATAATGGAATGACTCATATCAATACTTTCTTGGACCAGTTAATTTGGGGCCCCCAATAAGTTGTCTTGCCCTTGTCATTTGACTAGCAAATAGGAGAGTTTGAACACAAATCTCCTGAAAGACAAAATTTTGCTTTCTAGGATCCAGCTCTTATCTGTCACCCATAGAATTGAATGAGAGGAGGTGGTATGTCTGTGTGGGGGGGGTGGATGGGGGGGGATGAAGGACTATTGGAATTTGTAAGGACTATTAGAGAAACTGAAATCACCATGAGGACTTACCAGTTTTATCCTAAGTTCAGGCCACCAGAAACATTAGGAAGTGCAAAATTCATATGAATCCAACTTCTTCTTATATATTCACTAGGTACAAATTGGGAAGCTGATGTCTTAAATTTATTTTTAAAATTTATTTATTTACTTATTTGCCATCAGGGGCTATTGCTGGGGCTAGATATCTGCATTGACACTCCAACAATTTCTGGTGACCATATTTTTTCCTTTTCTTTCTTATTTGATAATGACAGAGAAAAATAGAGAGGGTGAGAGAAAGAGAGAGACCCTTAGCTCCACACCTTTTGAAGCTCCCTCTCTGCAGGTGGGGACCAGGAACTTGTACCCAGGCCCTTGTTGATGGTAGTCTGTGCATTCTGCTAGGATGCACCACTACTTTGCCCTCTTATGTCTTCAATTTCCTTTTTTCATTATCTTTATTTATTTGATAGACATAGCCAGAACTCAAAAGGGAAGGGGGCTATAGAGAGGGAGAGAGAGATATCTACAACTCTCCTTCACCACTTGCAAAGCTTTCCCCTTGCAGGTGGGGACTGGGGGCTCAAACCCTGGATCCTTGAGCGCTGTAACATAGACACTCAACCAGATGTGCCACTACCTGGTCCCTGTCTTAAATTCCTATGCCCCATAAATTCAGAGAAGATAATTAACAAAAGGTCTGTTTAATAATACATTTTTCTACTTCATATCATCACAGCTAAACATGTGACTTTATCATTGAGTTCCAATCAATAGAAGTGACCCCAAATCTATGTGTACTGCTTCCAGTGTATTTAATCACCTCTACATGCTCTTTTCCACTCCAATAAGAGACAGTGATGTCCTGATTAGCCTTCAAATTGACATGTTAACGTTAGCAGAGCTACCACTTATCTAAGTGACTGGATGATTGAAAAGTAAGCCCCCTCCTCAGAGATGGAACCACTTTAGACTGTCAACTAAGTGAAAAATAAGGTTACAGCTTATGAAGTTATACACTATTTGGGTCTATTTACTATTGCAGAGGTCCAAAAAATTCCTTCTCCCATACCCAGACAATGTCTAGGTGTCATGGTCATGTCCCTAAGTTTAGCATTTATGCCCAATGGCAGACCAAAGGGAATTGTAGGTGGGAGAAGAGGTGAAAGAGAAATAGGACAGTGTTTGGTGATGTTGGTTTGTATATAGAGCAGCAATTTATTCACCTCATTTCACAGAGTAACTGATGGTGTGCACCATCATTAATAGGTTGGATTTCAGTCCCAACTATGCTACTAGCCAATTATTTACTTTCTTTTCTGTACAAGGAAGGAGTTGGAGAAGAAGACACTCAAGACTCCTTCTAGTTCTGTTAAGGGATAAGTCTTAATGCTAGTGCCAGAATTAAACACAGTCTGAGAGTTGGACTGTGTAGAACTGATACCCAGCTTGAACACACTGGCTTGACAGTTATCCACTCTCATTTATTAGGATCATGCTGTACTTGTTAGACAGTTTGAATATTATTCTTAGGCATTTCTGTTAGAAGTTAAATTTAGAACTTTCTTAAGCTCCCTACTTTAGTCAGATTATGTGGCTAGTAAATGAGTAAGAGCCGGGTGTTTCTAAATTTGGACCTGCGTAATTATTACGTCTGAGATGTTAATAGGTGTTAGAAGAAAACCTAAAAGGTTATTGGGCAAATATGTTTGGTAAATTTTGGGTTGGACTAAGGTAACACAGTAGGACAGACATTCTCCACCCTATCCTCATAGTCAGATGCCATCTCAACCCCACTTGCCATTCAGCTCTGTACTGTTTGCCACAAGAAATTAAAATGACACACAGTCATATTCTGACTTTATTCATTTTTCAGAGTTTGATTAAATTTTATTGAGGAAAAGAAAGGATTATTTATAGCAATCTCTTTTTCTACCTTTTTTTTTTGGTCATTATCAGACCATTTCTTTAGATTAATAAAAAAATGGGGGCTGGTGGAGAGAGGGAGATATCATAAGGCACAAAAGTTTCCTCCAGTGCTGTGGTAGTTGGGCGGACTCAAACCTGGGTCTCATCATGGCAAAGCAGGTGCTTTCCCTAGCTGAGCTATCTGCTGTGCTGTGCTTTCTCTTAAATACCTTCCTTACTAGATATGCCACTTTTCCAAGTCCCTTTTCCTAGAATATCTGGATGTTCTTTTCTCTGTCTCTTCTTCATTTATGTCCAATTTCTTCTTTGCTGTTCAGAGTCTTCTCATGCTGACCCAAACTTACATATTGCACTTACTTACATAGAAACCCTAGAGTTAACTAGCCTAATCTGCATAGGGTACATTTAAGGACCCTCCGATTTTTCTTAAGCAGGTGCCATATAGACCCAATGGCACTCCAATCCTGAGTAGATTATTCAAGTAGTCCTTCCAACTCCCTAGAGTGTTTTTCTAAAGAGTGGTTATATGAGGACATATTTTTCATTATTTGACATTTTCTTTACTGCAGGACTTTAACATGCTAACCTGTAATACATATCTTCTGTGGAGAATAAAATATCGCTGTGCTTGCAACATTTTTTGACCACAGGGAATATATTACCACAGACACCTCTGACACTTTGGTTTTCTACTGTGACCCTCTTTGCCATGGTGGTTTTGGTTCTCGGGACTGGTCTGGAAACTAGACAGATCCAGTCAAGTCCATTGGCAGAATTCTGTGCATATTCACTCAGTCTCATCTCAGCTCTGTCTTAAGCTGTCCATTGCTACTTTTATTCATTCCTGGTTGGCAGGACTATAGGACTGTTTTTATGAATCCTAAACTGGATTGTGTCTATGTGAATGAACTTTGGGTGTGTGTGTGGGAGAGAATGCTGAATCTAGGCCCAGAAAATCTGAGAGGTGTGCTCATCATGGTGACAGATGCCCACAGCAGCCCCTACCACACTTGTCCAGTCTCTACCCTCATTCCCACATTCCAGCAACTCTCCTCCCCCCCCCTTCTCTCTCCTCTTTTCTTCTACACTATGTCATCAGCACCATTTCTCCATTTCCATGGGGTTAAGTCATATTTTTAGTCTCTCTGCTTTCTTCCTTCCATGTCAAAATATACCAGAGTCTCCCACCAATACCACTCTTCTCTCAACTGTTTCAGGGGAAGAAGCACCCTGCCCCTTTTCAAGGATGAACTTCTCAGGTGTGGGTAGATAGCATAATGGTTATGCAGAGAGACTCTCATGCCTAAGGCTCCGAAGTCCCAGGTTCAATCCCCCGCACCACCATGAGCCAGAGCTGTACAGTGCTCTGATTAAAAAAAAAAAAAATCAAGAATGAACTTCTCTTCTGGGCTCTTGATACCCTTCCCACCAGATCTGGAGGTTCTCATTCATCTATCAGCATCTCCTTGTGCTTTGTGCTCCTCTTCCAAAGACTCCTAATCAACCCGGTTGTTGTAACAAGCACGCTAGTCTGGGGAACTTAGGCAGCTGATGTTTTCTCACAGCTCTGGAAGCTGAGCTAAGACCAAAATACCAGCAGTCAGTGCAGGTAAGGACCCTCTTCCTGACTTGCAGTCAACTGGTTTCTTACTGTATCTTCAGGTGGTGTAAAGAGAGAGGGCCCTCTCTTGAATCTCTTCTTGTGAGAACACTAAATCATATGAGGGCTCTGTCCTCATGACGGAGTCATTTCTCAAAGGCTCTAAGTCCAATAACCATCACTTTGTGGGTTGTTGCTTCAGCACACAAATTTGTGGGGCAGGGTACCAAATTCAGCCTATGGTAATCATGATAAATCAGCTTTCTGATTTGTCTATTTAATTTTATTTCCCCACTAGGGTTGAACATGGGATCTCTGGCACTCAAGTCCTGTGCACTACTGCTATGCCATCTCCTCAGCCCCTGAATCATATTTATGAAAGTCAGTCTTCAAGCACTGATCTACTTGTACCTCTTTTCACATTCTAGGTACTTCTCAGTTTGTTGCAATCTGCCTTTCTTCCCTCTTTCCCTTTAGTCGTCGGAGCTTTCTGCGTGTCAGATTCAGTTACTACTCTTGACAACAACTATTAATTGTATTTATTGGGCAGTTCAGCATGTTAAGTGCTTCCATGCACCATCTCTTCCCATCTTCACAGCCTTCTAAAGACAGCCTGGAGTTAATAAAGTGAGGTCACAACTCAGAGGTCACTATGAATCCCTGGGAGGAGAAGCCTTTGCTTCTATCATCACACTAAACTGCTTTAAAACCAGCTCTCCCAGTTATTAAAAGCTCTCTAACATTGGCTGAGTAGTGTTCCCACTCTGTGCCTCAGTTTCCTCTTTTGTAAATCTGAGTTCATAAATATACCTACCAATAAGAATTTTGTGAATAGTGAAAATAAAGGTCACATAGGACATGTTCACGCGGGGCCTGACACACAGCAGGTGCTTCAAAATACTGACTCCTAACTCTACTTCCTTTTTAACACCCCTTCCTGATTCATAAGACAATATCATCAGCCCACCATTTTAAGGACACATTGAACTCTTGGAAAAGGTATTGATAGTTTTCAGTGAAACCACCTACCCTTGACAGCTTTGCTCAGTTTCTTGTAGTTCATAAGTATGTAGGATAAGTCTTTTAAATTTTTTATTTTGCTATTTATTTGTTTACTTACTTATTTATTATCAGTGGGACAGAGAGAGATTGAGAGGAAAGGAGTGGTAGAGAGGAATAGAGAGAGACACCTGCAAGCTGTTTCACCACTTAGGAAGCTTCCCGGTTCCCGGAAGATGGTGGACTGAGAAGCTGCTAGTGGCTTGAGCTCTGACCACATCTCCTGGAAACAGTAGGATTTTCTGCCTTTAGTAGGCCAGTCAATAAGGGGTCCTAGCGGTGACACCAAGGAGGTGACTATAACTTAATTTGGGTTAAAATATAGAGTAGGAAAAAAGGGAAAAAAAATTTTTCTTTTTTTTAAATTATTAAGCACACCTCTTCCCCTCCCCCCCATAACCAGTCCCTGGGGACAAGCTCCTAGCAGACTCCCCTGCTGAGCCCCTTTCTTTAACAAAATTCCTGTCCCACCAGGGAGTATCATTCATTCTAAGTCTATACCCTTCTGAAACCTCTGGCCTTTTTTCTTTCTAAGTAGACAACCCCCCCACCTCACCCCACATAGCTAATTAAATAATTTAAAAAAAAAACTCTTTCCTTTCAATGCTCTTTTTATGACTGTTCTTTTTCTTATCTTTTTCTTTTTTCTCTCTCTTTCTTTTTTTTTTCTTTTTCTTTTTCTCATTCTTGCCATCCTTTCTTCCTTAATCCTACAGCTTCCAAAGCCACAGGCCCCATCCCCCACACCACCAAACAGTGTGCTTTTTTGAATTCACTGATACACATTTGGGAATTATTTTGGGGAAGAATTCTGACTCAGAGTTGGACTCTCACTGCGAGTATCTCTAATCAACATACCTTCCTCCTTTAGCTACCCCTAGAATATATAGTAGATCTGCATAACTGTCTATTTCACCTATCCTTGTCTCCTCCTGAGGTTTTTTTTTTCCTCTTTCTTAACAATCAGCTGCCTCTAATCACAAGATTTGAGGTAATCTGGGACAGGGTTTTTTGTTTTTTTGTTTTTTACCCTGCTCTATTTTATTATTAATATTATATAAAGGCATATATCTCCCCCCACCTTTAGGTTGATCAGAATTAACTCTCAGGGTATCTTTCATTGCTAGGGTAGTGGGCATCTTATCTATTGTGGGAGGAACTTGTCTCCTTACTCCTACCTCCTCTACAGACTCTCCCCTCCATCCTCCTCCTAGCTAATTAAAAAAAAATAAATTAAATTAAATTAAAAATAAAGTAATAAAAAAACCTTTCCTTGCACTGCTCTTTAATTACAACTCTTTTTCTTATCTTTTGTCTTTTCTCTCTCTTGTCTCTTTTTCTTTCTTTTTTTTTCTTGTCATACACTTCTTCCTTCCTTCTTCTTTGCCTTTCTGAATTTTTGAATTATTTTGGGGAAGAAATCTGACTCAGAGTGGACTCTCTATGTGTGTATCTCTGCTCTAGTTCCCTTTCCCCTCTTGTTACCCCTAGAATATACAGTGGATAGTAGATTTGCATAACTGTCTATTCTTGCTATCCCTTCTTTCTTTTCTCTTTCTTCTTCGCTGGGATTTGGTTACTATTTTTTCATGGACTGGAGAAATTGTTTGTCTAACTAGTAGTGATTAAACTGCTTAAATACTTGCTTCAGTTGCTACTGTAATTTCTGAGGTTGGTGAGTGCAATTGTCATAAAGGTATTTAGTACAGTTTTGCTTGTACTCAAGACACAACAACTGAGGAACAACAGAGCATAAAAAAAGAAACACATAAATCAAAAAAATGGGTATATCAAAAACAAATAAAACTGCTACTCCAATGAATGAAGACAAGAGCCCAGAAGAAACTACAAATCAGCCAGAAGTAACCATAGATAAGAAAAGTATGCAAGCAATAATAAACTTATTAATCACAGAAATGAAAACAACATTGGAGGAAAGGAATGGCAGTATTAGGGAAACAATAGTTGAGACCCCCAAGGAAAATACTGATTATCTTGAGGCAATTAGAGAACTGAAAGCTGAAATAGCTTTAATGAAGAAAGAAGCTGAGGCAAGGGAAAGCAGACTAACAGATGCAGAAAACAGAATCACTCAGACAGAGGATGAGTTAGAGAAAACGAAGAAAGAGTGAAAGAGCTTAAAAAGTGATTGAGAGACACTGAAAACAACAACAGAGACATATGGGATGATCTCAAAAGAAGTAACATTTGTATAGTTGGCCTGCCAGAGGAAGAAAGAGGAAAGCAAACATTCTAGAGGAAATAATAGAAGAAAACTTCCCAGACCTGAATAACAGAAAGGACATCAAGATTCAAGAGGCCCAGAGAGTACCAAACAGAATCAACCCAGACCTGAAGACACCAAGACACATCATAGTCACAATGAAAAGAAGTAAGGATAAAGAAAGGATCCTAAAGGCTGCAAGAGAGAAACAAAAAGTCACATACTTATGGGAAAACCCATAAGATTATCTGCAGACTTCTCCACTCAGACTCTAAAAGCCAGAAGAGAATGGCAAGATATCTATCGAGCCCTGAATTAAAAAAGGTTTCAACCAAGGATAATATATCCTGCTAGACTTTCATTCAAACTAGATGGAGGGATGAAAACCTTCTTAGACAAACAAAAGTTAAAGGAGGCAACCATCACCAAACCGGCCCTGAAAGAGGTTGTAAAAGACCTCTTATAAACAAGAACATCACTATAATACTGGCAATATATCAGAGCAAACAAAAAAAAATTTTTTTTGAACAGTGGCACTACAATACATTAAATCCATTATATCAATAAATGTCAATGGCTTAAACTCACCCATCAAAAGGCACAGAGTTGGGGGATGGATCGGAAAACATAATCCAACCATATGCTGCTTGCAAGAATCCCATCTGTCACAACAAGATAAATACAGACTTAAAGTGAAAGGATGGAAAACTATCATACAGGCTAACGGACCACAAAAAAGGGCAGGAACAGCCATTCTCATCTCAGACACAATAGATTTTAAATTAAATAAAGTAATAAATGGAAGCTTCCCCTCAGCAGATGAGGACACTCACTTGGTTAGGCCATCACATGGCCCTGGACTAGCTCTTTCTAAAACTCATTATTTTGATTCATTATCACCATTTTCTTATCTCATTAAAAAGTTTCTTTAAAAACTCTTTAGGGTGTTGCTAAATGGATTATAGTACAGTTGTTGACACTTGGGTACATCTGACCTCATTTTAACATATTGTTTTTTTATTATGGATAGAGAGAGATGAAGAGGGAGTAGGGACATGGAAAGGGAAAGGGGAAGAGACAGCTAGTACTGCTTCACCACTAGTGTGTTGGGTAGTTGCCATCTCCCCCTGGCTTCTTCTTATCCATATGCCTATATAGGGATTTACTGATCCAAAGGTTTGGTCTATTTACATAAATCACTTTTACATAAAGCACTCCAGGGCATTGGTGGTTCAGTTATAGGATTCTCGCCTGTTCCGCCCCCTCCTTGTCACACTCTGATTTTCACCAGTCACTTTTCTCTCCACCCTCTCTATATCACATCCTGTTTCCACCCTACTTGGAGAGTATAAAAACAGCTGCTCTTCTGATTAAAGACACTTGGAAATTGCTTTCCGGCTCCGAGAGTTCCAGAGTGTATCTCCTGCGGAAGTTGGTGCAGCACGCGTTCCTGATCCCTCTCCCACACAGCAGCCTAGATCAGCTCCAGTTGAGTTCTCTCCAACCCAGAGAGCACCGGCTCGGGAAGAAGTACCCTCAGGCTATCCCGGCATCTGGCGCCCGAACAGGGACCCGTAAGCAGCAGATTTACAAGAAGACATCTTAGATAAGTACACACCTTTTGGGTATCTGCAATATTGTGTTAAGGCACTGTGATTTTTTTTTTCTTTTTTATTGTTTTCCGGAGATCTTTCCACCATGGAAAATCTTTTCCAAATCCTGCATTCTTTTTCCAGTATACAATTTTTATATATCTGGGACATTTTTCTCGGGGCTTCACCTTATATCCTGTTGATCATCATAGCAGCTTTTAAGGTATATATAGGGCAACCTCTCAAAAGGCTTAAGAAACTAGAGGCTGAGGTCCAAGAGATAAAGGAAGTAATCATAGAACTTAACCAGCACCTTAAAAACAAGAAGAAGCAAAGGCCTGTCGTGATCTTGACCCACCCTAATTCCTCTGCATCTTGCCCTGAGGCCCCTATTTTGGCATCTTGCCCTGAGGCCCCTATTTTGGCAGACACGTGTCCGAATTCTCCTTTGGACTCCACAGCCACTTCTTCGGCCACCCCCATTTTGGCAGAAACGTAACCGGAACCTCCTGCTGCCTCCACGGCTGCTTCTTCACCCCACCCTGTTTTGATAGACACATGTCCGAATTCTCCTGTAGCCTCCAAAACCACTTCTTCGGCCACTTGTCCAGAAGCTTCCACTTCAGTGACTCCTCCTACCGCTACACACTTATCAGAGGAAGTCCACACATTTCCGGTCAATGTTGCCCCCAATAGACAAAAACCTCAGGCCTGGTATCCATATTCCGCCACAGACCTGAAGGAACTACGCCAGGCTATCAAAGATGACGGTGTTCATGCCCCATGGACCAGGTCCATTTTACAAGGCCTGCTTCAGAACCTTAATACCCCTCAAGATTGGAGAGATGTGACTCGTGCTACGCTCCCAGGCCCCCTCTTCCTGCAATGGGAGGCATTTTTTCGCGATGAATGTTTACAACAATCGCGGAAAAATATTCAAAATCAGCCAGAGGGTAATTTTGATGCATTGTTTGGAACAGGCCAATTAGAAACAGGGATTCAACAGGCGGAAGCCAAGTTTCCAGCGGGGTATTTTGATCAAGTACGCCTGTGTGCATTAAAAGCATGGGAGCGATTAACACTACCCATGGGAGCAGTCTCAGCCCCCATTCTCTCCCTGCAACAAGAACCTGATGAATCCCTCGCTAAATTCATTGCCAGGGTCCAGTCGAGTTTGGAAAGGAAGATTTATAATCCTGACGCTCGTTTTCTCCTACTGCGATCCATAGTCTGGGATGGAATGCTTCCGCATTTTCGACAGGCCTGTATCACTCTTAAAAATGAACACCCAGATACTTGGATTCTAGCTACACAGGATCTCAGATCAAGCTCTTTTCAAGGACCTATGTTACAGGCCTATGCAGCTACCTTACATAAGCAAAAAGGAGCTTGCTTTCAGTGCGGTCGCCAAGGGCATTGGCGTAACCAATGTCCAGAAAATAGACCGCGACCCCGCCTCCAGTCAGGGCGACCCCACCTCCAGTCAGGGCAACCCCGCCTCCAATCAGGGCAACCCCGCCTCCAGACAGGGAATCAGAGACCACGAATGCCTTGTCCCAGATGCCAGAAAGGATTTCACTGGAGGAGAGATTGTTGGTCAAGGTTCCATAGGAACGGCACGCCTCTGCCAAATGTAAACAGGGATTTAAACTAGGTATGGGGCTTCCCTTAGCCCCGCCCCCAAGAGGGAAGGAAGCAGGTCGCCCGCTTGGTGCTGTGCCCTTCTTCCACAAACAGAAGCCCAGCTTGGGACCCAATCCATCGCTATACCCACCACGCCAAGTAACAATAACAGAGGGTGAGCAGAAGGAGGAACCCGTGGTATGTGGGAACTTCCAGCATAGAAATAACCGGCTGGAGCAAGAGAACAGCTCGAATTCAGAGCCTGAGATTTTATGGACCACCCCTGTTTTAGAAAGGGGTCACCCAACTATGACAGTAAAGATTGGTAATATTCCTTTTAAGTGTTTGATTGACACGGGAGCAGATAAGACAATATTAAGACAAGCAGAGGTTCCCCAGAGTTGGGAACTCCTCCCAGGACCACGCTTACATGGTGTTGGAGGATTGACTCAGGCATTCCGCACACGAGATTCCCTTGTGTGGGAAGATCCAGAAGGGACTACCGGACGCTTTCAGCCTTTAATAGCTGATATAAGCACCAATTTATTGGGAAGAGACTTGCTGGAATCTTTAGATGTAGTGATATCCTCAGACACCTCTGCAGGACACCACACTCACTCCTGTGAGACTGCTAGACCCAACCAGCACCCCCAATACTAACTGCCACTGTTCGTAACAGAACTCCCCGCTTAGATTGGCTTTCTAATGAGCCTGTCTGGGTGGAACAGTGGCCTTTGCCTAGGGAGAAGCTAGAAATTTTAAAAAAACTCGTCCAAGAGCAGTTATCGTTGGGACACATTCGTCATTCTCGGAGCCCATGGAATACTCCAGTCTTTGTAATTAAAAAGCGCTCAGGAAAATGGCGCCTCCTCCAAGATCTTCGTGCAGTTAATAAAGCCATGCAGGTTTGGGGCTCCCCCCAAAGGGGTTTGCCTCTTGCTTCCGCAATTCCCACAGGAATTCCAATCATAGCTATTGATATACAGGATTGTTTTTTCTCTATTCCCTTACACCCACAAGATTGTAAACGTTTTGCTTTCTCTGTTCCTTCTATTAATAATGCCAGCCCTGCCGATAGATTTGAATGGGTGGTACTGCCCCAGGGCATGGCTAATAGTCCTACTATTTGTCAAGAGGTTGTTAAATCTGCCCTTTTTCCATATATTCATAAGGGCCTTAAGGTTTTTCATTATATGGATGACGTGTTAATATGGGGAGAATTAGATACAGATCTCTCCGCCCTACGTGATTTTCTAATCCCTGCCTTAAAGAGAAGTGGACTTAATGTAGCTCCTGAGAAGATACAGCTAATCCCTCCAATATCTTTCTTAGGCTCAGAGATTTCCCTAACGCAGATTCGTCCTTTAAAACCTTGTGTTACTTTTCCTTCTAATCTCACTCTTGCTTCTTTACAAAGTTTTCTTGGAAATTTGAATTGGCTTAGGCAGTATCTTTATCTGCCTACGAGCTGCCTGCAACCACTGTTCGATCTGTTAAAAGGAAACAAACAGCCCTCCTCAAAGCGTATGTTAACCCCCGAAGCATCCTTGGCTCTGGAAAAAGTTAACCAGGCTCTCCAGGACATGCACCTCGTTCGATTCTCCCCCTCCTCTCCAGTAAATCTTCTAATCTTTAACTCCACCCCCACGGTAGTGGGGGCATTGTGGCAGAAACATGGCGTTCTCGAATGGCTTCATACGCCAGTAGGCGGAGCTCCAAGACTCCTTACCGAGATTGATGCCTTAGCATTTATGGTTCGCCAAGGAAGAAACAGATCAGTTCAGGTCTTAGGAAGGGAACCAGATTCAATCATTCTTCCCTTTTCTCTCACTGATACAGAATGGCTCATACGCCACCATTCTCGTTTTGCCATAAGTTTAATGGGTTTTCCAGGACAATTAGATAATCATTTTCCCTCTAATAATTTGATAGCTTCTTTACCTCTGTTGCCTCTACTAGTACCTAAACTTTTCTCTCGAGGTCCCATCCCCTCTGCTCCTACAGTGTTCACTGATGGTGGAAAAAAGGGAGCTGCTGCCCTTATATATTATCCAGACCAGAAATACCCCAAACCTCTCTTTACTGAACTTCCTGATAATTCCCCTCAGTACAAAGAACTTTATGCTGTTTTCCTTGCATTAAAAGCTGTACCAGAATCCTTCAACCTTCTTTCTGACAGTGTGTATACTGTTAACTTACTTCCATGGCTTGCTCGATCTTATGTAAGAATTGATGACAACCCACTTTCTCCTCTTTTAATTCAAATTGCCTCTATGCTCTGTTCTCGAACCCATCCACTGTATGTTCAGCACCTACGTTCCCACAGCCCTCTTCCTGGTCCCCTGTCCGAAGGGAATGCTGCAGCTGACCGCCTTGCCTCCACAGGAATTCTCCTAGCCTCTGTCTCTAATCCTGCTGACTTTCATTCCCTAACCCATGTTAATCTTAAAGGTCTTCGAGCTCGATTTCCTGATATTCCTCTGCCACAGTTAAAACGTATTCTTGCTACATGTTCCTCCTGTGCAGGTCTAATCAAAACACCTGCTATTCAGACTCTGGGGGTTAATCCTCGAGGTTTAAAAGCCAACGCTCTTTGGCAAATTGATGTTACCCACATACCTAACTTTGGCAAACAAAAATATGTGTTCGTCTCAATTGATACCTTCTCTAAGTTTATGTGGGCTACAGCTCAGACTGGAGAAAACTCAAAAAAGCTTATAAGCCATATGCTCTCCTGTTTTGCTGTAATGGGCTTACCTCTTCAACTTAAAACGGATAATTGACCTGCTTTTACCAGCAAACAATTTAAAGATTTTTGTTCCCTCTGGAACATTACTCATACTACAGGCATTCCGTATAATCCACAGGGACAAGGCATTGTTGAGAGGGCCCATCAAACTCTTAAGGCTCAATTAAATAAAGAAAAAGGGGAAATGTACCCCCTAATATCCAGCTGGCAAAAGCCTTAACTACATTAAATCTCTTTAATATTTACAAAAACTCCGACCAACCTCCTATAATTCTTCATTGGCAAACACCACCCACCCTCCCAGCTATTAAAGTCAAATGGAAAGACCCACTTGATAAAATTTGGAAAGGACCTGACCCCCTGTTGACTATGGGGAGGGGTTTCGCATGTATTTTTCCACAAAATTACTCCAAGCCTGTTTGGGTTCCTGCCCGCCATGTCCGGCAATACCCACATGATGGTGCTGATATCCCTGAAGAACAAGAAACACTGCAAGAAGACTGGCTGCAAGAGGACTGGCTACAGGATGCACCCCAGGATCCATAATACAGCATGGCAGAATCAAAAAAAAAAAAAATCTGATTCACAGAACTCTCCCCCCCCCCCCCGAATGAATGTCTTATGCTATGACTGGCCAGTTGTGTTTTGTGAGTGAGTGAGTGAAAAAAAAAAAAATTGAGTGAGTTGAGTGACCAAAATTTTTGTATGACCCATTGTGCTCAGAGTACTCTGAAAGTGAACTGACTTTATATCAAACGGCTGGACGCAGCCATGGTTTCTGGAGACGTCCAGAAACAGTCCAAAAATTGTTCATTCCCCCTTTTGATTTCTTTTTTAAGTCTTGATATCAATATCAAATGTTTAGTCTTAAACTGTGTGAGTAAAAATGGTTCAACTATGACAGTAGTTCTAAATTCACATTTGAAATGATATATCTTATTTACAAGTTTTTCTCCTCCTGTGTGTTATAAACTATATGTTTAATATGCGTGTTTCAAGTTTGGTAAACATTAACTTGACAGTTAAATCGTAACTTCGAAGTTACATTTTTACGAGAAGAGGTAAAATCAATTCATTTAAGTAACTGAGTGTTTAAGGTAAAACTCTAAATATTCAATGTAACAATTCATCATCTCCTAAGTTAAAATACAAATTCTCTATACAGGACATTTTTGGAGGGCCCCCAAAAATGTCCTGTAAGCTATCTTGTGGAAATTAATCCACAACAAATTTGGCATCAATCTGATATTGTAAATGTACCAAAAAAAAAAATTGTCACTAAAATGTGTTAACTCTAGTAACCTGAGTTTGCTTAAAAACCCAATGTAAAAATAGTTAAGAATCAATATATGTAACTTAAATTCGGTATGAAAACTTTGCTATATAAAGACTGCTACATGAGGTCACCTAAGATGACCTTTACACAAAATTATAAAGATACCTAAACCAGTTATAATCATTGAGTTATCAATTGTAGTAAACTTCTAATTTGTTACAAAGTTTTTTCATAAGTAACTGACTACAGCTATGACAAGCCTTCGCATAAAGAAGCATCTGCTCATATAGAATCCCCAGAAATCCATCTTGGACCCCTGACCTCTGACATCACCCACAATTACAGCCATCCCCAGAAACCCATGATGTGACCTGACACGATATGGAGAACCTGATTCACAGACTCCAAAGGACAAGACTTTCCTACTGCCTTTCTCTCAACCATCGGTGTCTGCTCTTCCTGCTTCTGTTTCGCCCATCATGTTTTGGCGGTTCCAGGTCACTCTCTACAGAGAAGAAAAGTTCCGGTGGCCGTCCTCCTCCATCAAGATAGACGTGTGGCATTTATTTCCTGGCCATTGACATTGGACTGATGCTTCTATAGAACTTGCTGGACACTCCTTTTATACTCCTGGACTTCTTGAAGAATGACTGTAGCAGGCTGACTCGGGATTTTGCAATGCCAGATCACCCCTCTAGCCCCTCGGCTTATCAGGCCCCCACTCCTCCACCCATCAGGCTCACTCTGTCTCTTGCTACTCTTACTTATCCCTCCGTCTTGTGCTAGTTCTTTTTAAAGACACTTACACACTATCATTCTGCTTTCTTCCCAACAGGTTTCCGTTCACCCCTACACTGCTATTCCCCTGACAGAGATGAAGCCTTTTACAGACATTGACCCAGTTATACATGGCCATTAAGTAAGAGGAAGATGTTGGGGAATTGTGAGGATATGGTTGAGCTTGGAAGGGCTTGAGCCTGAGGGGTGTGTCAATCCTGTTAGTCTCTCTCTCCACGGAGAGGCTGAGCAAGGAGGGACAGTAGAACCCCAAAAAAGGTGTGCCTCTTATCAGTCTCCCTGCCTCACAAAGTGCCCCACACTCCTGATACTATGGCAAAAAGTTAAAAAGAAAGGGGGAGATGTTGGGTAGTTGCCATCTCCCCCTGGCTTCTTCTTATCCATATGCCTATATAGGGATTTACTGATCCAAAGGTTTGGTCTATTTACATAAATCACTTTTACATAAAGCACTCCAGGGCATTGGTGGTTCAGTTATAGGATTCTCGCCTGTTCCGCCCCCTCCTTGTCACACTCTGATTTTCACCAGTCACTTTTCTCTCCACCCTCTCTATATCACATCCTGTTTCCACCCTACTTGGAGAGTATAAAAACAGCTGCTCTTCTGATTAAAGACACTTGGAAATTGCTTTCCGGCTCCGAGAGTTCCAGAGTGTATCTCCTGCGGAAGTTGGTGCAGCACGCGTTCCTGATCCCTCTCCTACACAGCAGCCTAGATCAGCTCCAGTTGAGTTCTCTCCAACCCAGAGAGCACCGGCTCGGGAAGAAGTACCCTCAGGCTATCCCAGCACTAGTGAAACTTCCCCCAGCAGGTGGGGACTGGGAACTTAAACTGGGTCCTTGCACGGTAACGTATGTGCTTAATGGGTGTGCCACTCCCCTCATTTTCTTCTTTCCTTCTTTCCTTTCTTCCTCCTTCCTTCCTTCCCTCTTTTTTTTTCCCTAGAGCACTACTCAGTTCTGGTTTATGATAGCATGGGGTACTGAACCTGGCATCACACATGAGATTCTCTTTGATAACCATTATGCTATCTACCCCTGCCCCAACCTCTTTCTTAATTTATATTTTTATTAGTGGTTTAATAATGATCAACAAGATTGTGGGATAAGAGAGGAACAATTCCATATAATTCCCACTACCGAAGTTCTGTATCCCATTCACCCCATTGGAAGCTTCTCTATTCTTCATCCCTCTGGGAGTATGTACTAAAGATCTTTATGAGGTACAGAAGGTGGAGGTCTGGCTTTCATAATTGCTTCTCCACTGGACATGGACATTTCCAGGTTGATTCATACCCCCAGCCTGTTTCTATCTTTCCCTAGTGGGGTAGGGATCTGGGGGGGGGGAGGGAAAGGTGATATGATCTGCCCAGGGAAGTCAGGTTGCCATAATGGCAGTATCTGCAACTTGGTGGCCTCTTCTTCTTCTCCTTCTCCTTCTCCTTCTCCTTCTCCTTCTCCTTCTCCTTCTCCTTCTCCTTCTCCTTCTCCTCTTCCTCCTTCTCCTCCTCCTCCTCCTCCTCCTTCTTCTCCTTCTCCCTCTCCCTCTCCCTCTCCCTCTCCCTCTCCCTCTCCCTCTCCTCCTCCTCCTCCTCCTTCCCCTTCCCCTTCCCCTTCTCCTCTTCCTCCTCCTCTTCCTCCTCCTCCTCTTCCTTCCCCTTCCCCTTCCCCTTCTCCTCTTCCTCCTCCTCTTCCTCCTCCTCCTCTTCCTTCCCCTTCCCCTTCCCCTTCTCCTCTTCCTCCTCCTCCTCCTCTTCCTCCTCCTCCTCCTCTTCCTCCTCCTCCTCCTTCTTCTCCTCCTCCTCCTTCTTCTTCTAATTGCCACTAGGGTAATTTCTAGGTCTCTGGCAAATGCTAGGAATCCTCTGTTCCAAGATGCTGTTTTCCTTTCTAATTTTTATTAGATAGTACAGAGAGAAACAGAGAGGAAGGGAAGATAGGTAGATAGATAGATGATAGATAGATAGATAGATAGATAGATAGACAGATTGATTGATAGATGTCTGCAGACCTCCTTCACCACTTAATAAGTTCAGGGGCTCCAACCCTGGTCCTTGCACTTAGTAATATGTGCACTTAACTAGGTGTGCCCCTGTCTGTCTGCCCCACGGTTCTTTTTTTATTGGGGTGGGGGGAGAGGACAAGGCTACAACAAAGCTTCTTTCATTTTGCTAGCAGTCAGTCTTGAACCCAGGCCTTTAATATGGCAAAGGAGCACACCATCCAAGTGAGATTCGTCATTGACCCCTGACCTCAAATTCAACTTCTGATATAAACTGACAGTAGTTTCTTTTAAATTCTGTGCATGCTTGAAGAAGGGAAGTTCTTTTTCCTCCTGCGTGGCACATGGTGAGCCATTACTGACCATAGGAAACCATATTTTAGAAAAATCTGGGAACTCCACAAGTTTCCTTAAAAATCCATAACTTTTTAATATTCCAAGGTGTCCTCAATCATCTTCTTTCAGAGGTATTTTGAGTCTTATAACCTATCTTTTTTTCAAGAGCAAACCAAGAGTCCCTGTGTTCCTTCCCCACGTTAGGCCCTCATTTTCCACTGCTGAAAGAAATGTCTGATTACTTTAACCTTGGGCATAAATCCTACAGAGGGAGGAAAAAATCTGGCCCACCAGGTTGTTTTGCTTAGAGAACCCAATATTCTGTTTAAAGTAGCTGCTAATATTTGAAATGTGCAAGCTTCCCATAAATGAGAGGCCTGACTCCTTACGTGTTGAAATCTACAACTGGCTGGGAAAGGTGCTTTCTTTTAGCACAGCTCTCTTTCTCCTTGCTCTCTTCCCAACCCTAAGAACAAGTTCTCGGGAGTAGGGCGGTAGCACAGCAGGCTATGTGCAGGTGGCGCAAAGCACAAGGACCAGCGTAAGGATCCCGGTTCTTCGCCTGTGAGTGAAGCAGGTCTATAGGTGTCTATCTTTCTCTCCCCCTCTCTGTCTTCCCTTCCTCTCTCAATTTCTCTCTGTCCTATCCAACATCTACGGCATCAGTAACAACAACAATAATAACTACAACAATAAAAAACAACAAGGGCAACAAAAAGGAATAAATAAATAAATATTTTAAAAAAGAACAAATTCTCACACAGATATGTCACTGTCTTTGGTAGACTAGGGGGTTTGAAATCATGCTGCTGTTTTATTTACTAAGAAACGTTTGTTTGTTTATTTATTTATTTATTAGACATGGGAAGAGAGAACCAGAGCATCACTCTGGCACATGCAATGCTAGGGATAAACTCAGAACTTCAGGCTTGAGAGTCCAATGCTTTATCCACTGTGCCTCATCTGGCATTGCCTTGTTGCTGGTTTAAAGCAGTGGACTCTTAAAACTTGTTCAAGTCCTTTTGCTTTTCTCTGCACAAACACCACCCTACTTGGTTCTTTCCTCAAGTCTCTGTAGGCCTCAAACTCCCAGGAGTGCAATCCACTCCCATTGTTCCCATCTCCCAGCCAGAACCATACAATTTTTCTGTGGAATTCACCACCTCTGAAGCCCAGAAAAGTCATCTGCACTGATGCAGAGCCTCTGTAGTCCTCACCAATAGTCAGACAAGGGGCTTGATAACACATTGAAAACAACTCTTTTAAAATTTTTTAAATATATTTATTTATTTTCCCTTTTGTTGCCCTTGTTGTTTTCATTGTTGTTGTAGGTATTGTCGTCATTAATGTCATCGTTGTTGGATAAGACAGAGAGAAATGGAGAGGAAGAGGAGGGGCAGACAGAGAGGGGGAGAGAAAGATAGACACCTGCAGTCCTGCTTCACCACCTGTGAAGTCATACCCCTGCAGGTGGGGAGCCGGGGTCTCTAACTGGGATCCTTATGCCGGTTCTTGCATTTCGCACCACAAGTGCTTAACCCACTGCACTACTGCCCGAACCCCCCTGAAAACTACTCTTGAAGGACATTCCTTAAGAGTGTCCAGAACAGGATTTCAATTTGCTGCATATTTACTAATCTCTGTGAATAAAGTAGTAACAGACACCAATGAGAACCAAGGCTTGGAGGGCTCTTTTAGAAAAGCTTGTGTTCCTAGGACATGGGGATGGGGGTATGATTTCTGACATGTACTTTTGGCTAAACTGTGTGTTGGAGAGTTTGAGAATGTGGAAGGAGCGCAGAGAAGGATATCCAGAATTTTTATAATAAAACGTTAGGCAAGGCTTCAAGCTCCACATAAATCTGTAATGTACCTATGAAAAAGTTCAAATGATTCAGCTACAGAGTTGTGTTCTTGTGAGTGAGTTTCTAGATATACAGGGAGAATTTTAGTCAACCTGTAGTGCCTACCTGGAGAGAAAGCTCACTGGGCATGGCATGTGCCTGTGGTTTGGCTTGTGCATGGCCCAGGCTGGAACCCTGGTGCTCATGGGTCGTGCTACGATACTGTGGGAAATGAAAAAAATCTTGTGTGGGCCTCAGACGAAGGACAAGGACACTAAGAACTATGAGCAAGGCTTTACTTATATGGAAGTATGTAGCAAGCACCCTGAGGGCAGTCTTGGGAGCCTTCAATACATTATTGGGGGAATAGGATGATCTGTCACTCTCTCATTGGTAGAAGAGAGCAGCCTCACAATCCTGCCATTTAGAGAGATTTGGGGTCTGGGCAGGGCAATTTGAATGTTTAAGAAGGGGAGGGGAAATGGGAGGTCAGTTTAAAGTAAAGTAAGGGTTCATTTTGAAGAAAAACAGGACATGCCTGTAGTCACATAGGCCACGTCTCATAATACTATTAGAGTCCCTCTGGTGCTGCGGCGTCTCTCCCTCTATCTACCTGCATGAGAAAGTTACCCTAAGCAATGAATTTATCTTTGAGCATGGCTGCAATTTGGAAGGAGAGAAGAAAAAGAAAACAAACTTTGTAGTGCCCTAGGCTGTCTCTCTAGATATACCCACACACAAGAAATTCTGGGTACTTATGGGTGAAAGTTTTGTGCCCAGGTGGGTGGCTGAATATGAAACTAGGGCACTCTGGCTGGGTCAGTGGGTGTGCAAGGTAGTGACATCCATACAGAGTACTGGAGTGAGGACATTTATATATTTAATTATCCATTATGAGTAGCTTCCTTTACATTTAGAGAACTGTCTCATCACCAAGGCATATTCACCTGCTAACCTGCCACCAGCCAGGGTAAACAGAAATTGGGAGACTCCTTTCGTCTTTTCACCAGATACAGAGCATATGCTTTTGGGTTCATAGGTTTTATGCAAATAGGACTCGTGAGCCTGTCATAAATGATATTTTTCCTGTTGTGCTATTTGCTGGCAGTCTTGGAGTCTTGATCTCATTACACTGTGGCTACCTGAAACCATCTATTTGAAAACTTGTATTGTGTGGTCTCAGAAATTGCTTGCAGGCAAAACTGCCACTGGAATTGCAATTTGCATGTGCTTCTTCTGCCTGCCGACCTGCTTTGAGGAGGGGCCTGGGGATGGGGGTAGGGTGGCTTCTGGCTGCAGGTGGAAAGCACTCAGGCAGTGCAACACCCTCCAACCCCCCAGTTTTGGATGCTGGGTGGGAGCTCAGTAATGCTTTTTCTCCAAAGACTTTCTGGATGTTGGAATGCCTTTTTCTTTCTTAGAATCTGCATTTGTGCCTCTAGAAGAGTCATCTCCAATCTCTGCTCACCTGTTCTCTCTGGAACTCTTTCTCTGAGCCCAACTCCCAACATCACCTGGCAGAGCTAGCTGCTGACTTTCTGTTACCCCATGTATTCATTATGAAGTTTATTTGGTGGCTAGCCCTGAGCCGGGAATGGGAAGTCTCAGTCAGCAAGGCTTGACTACCTAAACCCCATTGTTGATGACCTCCTAGTGGAGACGGGCTTGTCAGACCCCACTCATTCTCTTTCTCTTTTTAAAAATATATTTATTTATTATTGGATAGAGACAGAGAAATTGAGAGGGGGAGGAGAGGGAGATAGAAAGGAAAAGAGACAGAGAGACACCTGCAGCACTGACTGCTTCACCACTTGTGAAGCTTTCCTCCTGCAGGTGGGGATCAGGGACTCAAACCTGCTTCATCCTTGCACACTATAATGTGTGTGCTTAGCCAGGTGTGCCACCACCTGGCCCCTGACCTCATTCATTTTCAGTGGAGGGCAGGAGGGAGGTGGGTACAATCCTGGGAGAATGTTAAAAAAACAAACAAACAAACAAAAAAAACCTTAAAGGCTCCAAGAGCGTGAGTTAAAGGAGATGGAGGGGCAGGATCAGGACAATCTGTCAGAGACAAGCGAGAAGCTGGGTCTTAAAGGACAGAGAGGAGTTCCCCAGGAAGGCAACAGCAAAAGTAAAACCTGAACATAAGCAATACCCTCCTTTTTTCAGTGTCGTTTATTGAGTACCAGCCAGAGAACTCCAGGTTAGTTCTCACTGATGCTTGTTTTCTTAATTTCTACAGTAATAGAAATGCTTTATTATCAGATATTATTCAAAATAAAAAGGGAAACACAACCTTATTCTGTGTAATTTCTGAGGAGCTTATCTTCTAATGGAGAAAGACAGTGACAAAAGTTAAAATTGAATATGAAACAGTATGCCCTAAGGCCCTGAGGTACAAAGCAATGTGGTGTGTTTGGAAAACTATTCAGAGTTGTGCTGGAAACATTCAATTCAGGGAATGTGGAAAAATGGTAAGAACACAATAGACCCCTTTGTGGGCCCCCATAGATCCTTGCCCTCAGTGTGGATCAACAATGTTCCATCCTCTGAAGGGAGGCTGGATAACATACTTTATCTACCACCTGCCCTGTGGGAGATGGGTTCTGAAATTGGGATAGCTAAGAAAATATTTTCTTACTTCTCATTGCATGCACAGCCACTGTAGTTGAACAGTCAAAAGTGCTTGTCCTATCTTTGGGAAATTGGGAAGATCTCTGTAGCCTTCTAACTCTGAAAGACTTTCCTGCTTATTTTTAAGGCTGACTCTGATTCTCAGTCACTGATTTGGGGAGCAGAGAATAATCTTAGCGGAATTCTTAGTGGAATTCTCCCACAGAGCCATTCCTCAGAGTTAATTCCAGACTCAGCTCAGCAGGCAGGCAGAAAACAGGTGTGACAGGGACTCTGAGTCTGCTGCCTGTTTTGCCTTTTGTCTTTTAGTTCCTGTCTCCTTCGATATGTGGGTGTCCAGGATTAAGCACAGCAGCTATTAAGACTCCTGGAATTCCTATGTTCTTAGAGTGCATGACCTCTACTCTATCTAGGTTAAGCCAAATAATTGAACGATTTAAAACAGCAGAATAGGGTGGTGGAAGTGCCTCAGCAGTAGAACCCACAACTTCCATGCAGAGACACCAAGTTCAATCCCTGGCACCTCACAAGGGAGCAGCACAGATTAAATGAGAGGAACTTCCTATAAGGTAGGAGAGGGCATTGCTATCTCTCTCTCTCTGCCTCAAAAAATAAAAAGAACAGGCTGAGGGAGTGGGTCAGTGATAGAATACATGTGTGAGATTTAGATTTTGATCTCCATCATTGCCTTAAAAATTAATAGTAATAAAAATCAATAGCAGAATAACAAGATCATATTTGGAGACTGTATCTGTGGAGGCATTACAGAGCAAGGACTAGGTGCTGGGGGGCTGTGGCAGGGTTATTAAGATAGAGTAGGAGAGCACAAGTGGGACATTGAGAAATGATCTCTGCCCAGAGGAAGACAGTGGCAGCAGAGTTGACAAGAAAGTGACAGGTTTGGGAGCTTGTTGAAAGAGGTAAAGTCAGCAGAATCTTGTGTGTATCTGGATGCAAGATGGTGTTTAGAATAATTTATAAATTTAGACTTCTTGGGCAACTGGACTGGATAATAATTTCATTAAGTTGAGTCAGGAAATTAATTTAGTTAGAATAAAGGGGAGAGCAGGTGTGTGTGTTTGTGACTTTGGGGACCTTGTATTTATACTATTTGATAGCTCCCCAGTTGAATTTTTTTAACTCAGAGATGAAAAGAGAAGAGAGAGATAAAGGAAAGAAAGAGAAAGAAAAGAAAGATAGAGAAAAAGAAAGAAAGGAAGAAAGAAAGAGAAACAGGAATGGAGAGGGGGACAGTAATCACAACAACAGAGTTTCTCTTGGTGTCGTAGCACTGTCATGTGGTGCTTGGACTTGAATCTAGGCCACACACATGGCAAGACCCACACCCCACCTGGTAAGCCATCTTGCTGACCTTGTAGGTAGGCTTGAAGGGAGAAGAGCTTAAGCCAAGTTACATTTGAAGCTTTTATTAGGTATCCTATAAGAGTTTGGATATAAGAAATCAAAGAAACTAATTTTGTGAATACATCAAAGCAACAAACTGTACCATAAACACACACTTTATTTCAAAACCCTAGAGGCAGACACCCCTCAACTTATTTTACTCATGATGAAACAGGACTTCACAGATGTTGAGTAATTTACCCACATTCACCAGGTAGAAATGCTAAGATGAGAAGCTCTATCCCAGTTTTATATGATCATAACGCTAGAGTTAGTCAGTAAGTCTACACTTGAGATAACCATGTGAAAATCATAGCACATAGATGAGAGCCATACCTTAGTGAGAGTTCTGATTTTTCTTTTTTGCACATTCAATAAGCTTATTGAAGTCAAGAATCAGATCATATTTGCCCTTGAGACTCTTGATAATGAGTGGGTGATCTTAGCCAAGCTTTTGAAAAGGTAGGGGCATCACTATTCTCTGCCTGGTGCTTGCTTTCGCCTCGTAATCATCATGCAGCGGGGATACCCCCTTCTTATTCATGCTTTCTTGTCCTCACTGAGTTAGGTCTATGCTTATATTTACTTAAGTCCTGCTATGTGTGTTGCTTCACAGGTCTTGCTGCTCAGAGGTTCCATGTTAGTTTTTTGAAGCTACCATACCAATCATCAGCTTGACTTGAAACACATAAATTAATGTTCCTAAAGTTCTGAAGGTCACTAACCCACACTAAGGTGTCAGCAGATTTGCTCTCTTCTGGAAGCTCTGAGGAAGAATCTCTTCCATGCCTCTCTCAGCTGCTGGTGGAAGCTGATGGCCCTTGGAATTCCTTGGCTTTCAGATACATCACTCCAAATGGATAACTCTGTCTTTACATGGCTTTCTCTTTGTATCTTAAATCCTCCACTCCTTTCTCTAATAAGGACACTAGTTGTTCATTTAAGTTTCACCATAGATCGAGAAACTTGTCTCTAGATTCTTCACTTTATGACAACTGCAAAGATACTTATTCCAAATAAGTTTCCGGAAGTTCCAAGAGGACAAGACTTTGGGGGGAGTCACATTTGGCTAAGATCACCCACTCATCAGCAAGAGTCTGAAAGGGAAACATGACGTGATTCTTGACTTCAATAAGCTTATTATTTAATGTGCAAAAAGAAAAGCACATAATCAAAACTCTCACTAAAGTATAGATCTCATCTATGTGCTGTGATTTTCACATGTTTATCTCAATTGTAGACTTGTTGACTAACTCAATTTATGTGCGTAAATAATTTTTCAAGCTAAGGAATTGGAAAACTGAGGCACAGAAAGGGTAAACCCCTAAAGCCCCTAAAGACAAGGTTAAACTCACATAATCTATTTCCAGCATTCTTGCTCTGGCTACATTGCTCTTTTAGCTTCAACTTTAATCTGAATTTTCTTCAGCTGGAGTCTCGCTATCTTCTCCTTACTAGCAAAAACACTTTTAAAAGATGACCTTTAAGAGATAATGTCTTCCTTTTGTTACCAAAAAGCACTCAGGAAAGTGTGTCCTTCCCAAATAAGGAAAGAGGAGAGGTTTGCAGAATATGGCAGGAAAAGTGAGGGGGCAGGAGGAGCTGGTGGGTTTCCTTAAACTATACTAACTGCACAGTCACTCATATAGCTGATACATTATGGCAGCCCTGTCTAAAATGCTGGCTGCCACAGATAACCTGTTTTCAGGTGGGAAGCATTAGGGCCCAATATGCCAGAGAGGTAAATTTGGCTCCTCACTAACACTTAAAAGGAAACCTGCTCCTCTCTTAAACTCAAGGAAATAATTGGACCTCATCAATGATTCCTCTTCACAACCCCCACCCTCACCGTCTTTCACTAGTAATGACACTGAGTGATGCTGTATGAAGAGCTTGTGTTAAATGTCATGCAGCCAAGCAAGCAGCTTGCACTTCTCCAGACTCCCCTCATGTGCCTGTCACACCAGAAGGCTTTCACTGGCACACTGGTGCTACAACATGGAATCAAACAAGATGGCCCTGGCTGCCCTCTCATCACACATTTCCATCCTCAGCAGCTGGAAGCTGAAAGCTATTCCTCTTACCAGCCGAGACTCATCATTATACTAAATCTCCACAGGGGCTGGGTCTGAGCTCAGCAACAATTTACAAAAGCTATTAGGGGTTGAGTGGGCAATGTGAGGGGTATAGTGTAGAGAGAAGATTCCAAATGTTCTCTCCAAGTTATCCTGGCTGGTTCATATCATTCTGTTTCTCACTTGCTGCCCTTTGCTTGTTACACACACACACACACACACACTTCTGAAATTTGAGATTTCAGGACATGTGTGGCTATTTAAACATATGGTTTTATCATTCTAGATTAAACACCTATTTGGGAAACTTTTTATAAACAACATATGAGAAGAACATTTGTAGAGTGTTTTATATACAGAAGGTATATGTCTCTACATAGATGTACTTGCTTAAATCTTAAGGAAAGGAACAGTGGCACAGTAAACAAAAACTATAGAGGTGATTCTTCTAAGTGAAATAAGAAAAAAAAAAACAGAAGTGATAGAGATGGATTTTTATTTTATTTTAATGAGAGGGAGATACAGATACAGAGAGAAAGACTGGAACACAACTCGGTTCAGGTTTATGGTGGTGCTGGGGATTGAATCTGGGACCTTGGAACCTCAGGCATGAATGCCTTTTGCATGATCATTATTCTGTCTCCCTAGTTCTGGAAACTGGACTTTTCTGTGTGTAACTCATCATGTGGCTTTTGGCTTTGAGACAATGTGAATTTTTTAATATAAATAAATTTTGAAAGAATTCTTTAAAACATTGGAAATAAACTTCAGACAAATTTAATTCTGTGTCAATTTGGTAACTAAACACAGAGTGAACAACCACTTCAAGAAGGGTGACAAAATGTGACCAGAACTGTCCAAGTTTGAGGACAGATCTGGAAAAGTGCTTAGTCCTGGAAAAGCCAAAATGGGTGGCCATCCTAACAAGTTATTGTGAAATCCACTATTTGACAGTACATCTCAGGATAAATAAGGACCACAAAGAAATATTTAACTGAATTCAGTAGACTTCCTACTATTAAGACTGAGTGTTTTATTGGAGTTTCATTATTTTGAAACAGTTTTAGTGTTCTTGTAGTATATAGTAAGTATAGTATAGAATAAATACTTATGATTCTTAGGAATCAATGTTTTCAATATATGGGAAAAATCAAAGAAATTACTCTAGCTTTGCAAAGACATCATGAACTCATGACTTGATGCATGTGTTGTAGCTCTGTCCACTGAAAAGTCTTGAACTTGCAACAAAGACCTCTGGATATTTGGTTTCAGCTTCTCCCATCCAAATGTTACCTAGGCTCTCTCCCGCTCAGCTTCTGAGACCAGACGAGATCAGGCGTGTTCAGGGTGGTATGGCTGTAGACTAGGTTTCAGTTTCTAAGTATTATTTCTCTACTACAAGGAATACATTTCCTTAAAGAAATGGCTTGCCCGCATGCCTCTCCCAATCCATATCAAATAATATTGCATCATCCAATCGCAACCTAATCAACGCAACGATTACCACCTCAACATGCTTCAGCTCAGACTGTGTGCAGAGACTTCAGGTGTGGAATGGCAAAACTTCAGCTTCTTTACTCGGGTGAGACCTTTCCTTTCATAGCATTCTCTAATTCCATCCCAGGTGGATCACTTTCTAACAAAGTCCCAAAATCTAGATATATACCAGGTTCTGTGAGAGAGAGCATATATTCACACATATCCATAAACAAGTGCAAAATATATACCTGAAAGCAGAAGTACACTAGAGTTTGCAGTGAGTACACCCCCCCCAACACTTCCTCTCCACTACTCCAACCTTTGGGTCCATGATTGCTCAACAATTTGTTTGGCTTTGTATGTTAACTCTCTTTTCAGCCACCAGGTTCCAGATGCCATCAGGATGCCGGCCAGGCTTCCCTGGACTGAAGACCCCACCAAAGTGTCCTAGAGCTCTGCTTCCCCAGAGACCTACCCTACTAGGGAAAGAGAGAGGCAGACTGGGAGTATGGACCAACCAGTCAACGTCCATGTTCAGCGGGAAGCAATTACAGAAGCCAGACCTTCCACCTTCTGCAACCCACAACGACCCTGGGTCCATGCTCCCAGAGGGATAGAGAATGGGAAAGCTATCAGGGGAGGTGTTGGGATATGGAGATTGGGTGGTGGGAATTGTGTGGAATTGTACCCCTCCTGCGCTATGGTTTTGTTAATTTATCCTTTCTTAAATAAAAAATAAATTAAAAAAAAAAAAAAAAAGAAATGGCTTGTTTCAAATTTAGGCAAGAAATATCCAAGATGAACCTACAATAGCTTATTGTGCTTAAAGCAAGGGAAGAGTTCAAGGCTAATAAAATCATGACACAGAACACTTGACTAGTTTAAAGGGGCTCATACTAGTATTAGAGGGAAAAGTTGAGCATCAAAAGGAATAATGAACTGAATACATTACATGTAAAAAGAAATTATGAGATCATGGAAAATAAATAATCAAAACTATATTTCTCTGGCCACTCCCTAGGGTAACAAATTAGTATTTCAAAAATAAAGAGATAAACTCAAGCATTTTTCTGCATTTCCTGTATAAACTTCATTTCAGAGCAATCAAATATATGATGAGGCAAAGTTCTTTATAGAATTACAACTAATAAATTCTGAAGGAATAACTGAGTTAGAAAATCATCATTTTGAGATTCTCTAATGAAATAATGGATCTAGGCAATAATCATCAAGAGATGCTCAAGTCATTAGTAAAAAGTTAATGGTTAAGAGAATGAGAATCTATGTCACAGACTGGCAGAAAATATTTGCAAAAGGCATTTATTGTCAGAATATTATCCAATATCTACAACAAACTCTTAAAATTTAGTGGTAGAAAAACAGATACCATGATTAAAAAAATAGACAGTTCATCAAAGAAGATACACAGATAGGAAATTAGCACATGAGAAGATGCTCAGCACTGCATACCAGTAGAGGATTGCAATTTTTAAATTTTTTTTTAAATCTCCAGGGTGATTGCTGGGGCTTGATGCCTGCACCAGGAATTCACTGTTCCTGGAAGCTTTTTTTTTTTTCCCCATTTATTGCCCTTGTTGTTGTTATTATTGTTGGATAGGACAGAGAGAAATGGAGAGAGGAGAGGAAGACAGAAAGGGGGAGAGAAAGATAGATACCTGCAGACCTGCTTCACTGCTTGTGAAGCGACCCCCCTGCAAGTGGGGAGCCGGGGGCTCGAGCTGTGCTACTGCCCATCCCCCAAATCGCAATTTTTAATGAGATATCACTGTCTATAAGCACAGTCAAGATCCAAAGCATTGGCAACATCAATTCCTGGTAAGGATGTAGAACAACAAGAAATTTCATTCAATGCCCTTAAGAACCAATACAGCACAGTTACTTTGCAAGAGTCCAGAGGTTTCTTTCAAAATGAAATATAAGCTTACCTGAGGATCCAGTAATCACTCTCTTTGATATTTACACAAAGATGAAAAGTTAAAGCCACACAAAAACCAGGATATGGATGTTTATTTCTGTGTTAAGTTATTATTGTCAAAACTTGAAAGCAACCAAGATGTCTTTCTGTAGCATATAAATAAGCTGGGGACTTCCAGATAACAAATTACTACTGAATGCTAAAAAGAAATGAATTGTTGGGTCAGTAAAATAACTCATTTGGATAGTGATTGTGCCCTGCTAGGAGTGCAACCCATGTCCCAGTCTGGCCCCTACCCCATTGGAGGAAGCTTTCTATTTTGGTGTTTTTCCCTCTCTTTGCTCTCTATGTCTGTCTTTCTGTTTGAGAAAGGAAGCCCAGGGAGGTGAAGCACTAATAATTGAAAATATATAAATAAGAAAGGTAAAAGGGACCTACCAAGCCAGGAAAAGGCATAAGGAGTCTTAGGTATACTAGTAAGCTGAAAGATGCCAATGTGTAAAGAAAACATGTATGATTCTAGCTACACGATTTTGTGGAAAAGACAAAACTTTGGAGACAGTAAAAGGATCATTGGCTTCCAGAAGGGGAGGAAAGTGGGATAAGAATAAATAGAACACAGGGGATAAATTTAAAAAGAAAGAAAGAACATAGGAGTTTTTTTTTCGTCCAAGGTTATTGCTGGGGCTCGGTGCCTGCACTACGAATCCACTGCTCCTGGAGGCTATTTTTCCTTTTGTTTCCCTTGTTGTTTATCATCATCATCATTACTATTGCTGTCAGTTGTTGTTGGATAGGACAGAGAGAAATCGGGAGAGGAGGGTAAGACAGAGAGGGGAAGAAAAAAATAAACACCTGCAGACCTACTTCATTGTCTATGAAGCGAACCCCCTTGCACATGTGAAGCGACTCCCCCTCCCCCCCACGCACGTGTGGAGCCGGGGCTCGAACCGGAACCCTTGCACTGGTCATTGTGCTTCACGCCATGTGCGCTTAACCCGCTGCACTACCGCCGGACACAGATTTAAAAAATCCCTAACACAAAAGGGAGGAATCTGCTCTGTATGATATGATATGATAATAGTGGCTACATTTGTCAAACCCACAGAATAGCCCAAAAGTGAACTCTAAGGTAAACTGTGGGCTTTGAATGATTATGCTGTACAAATATAGTTTCATCAAAACGCAAGGACCAGCATAAGGATCCCAGTTCGAGCCCCCGGCTCCCCACCTGCAGGGGGAGTCACTTCACAGGCGGTGAAGCAGGTCTGCAGGTGTCTTTCTCTCCCCCTCTGCCTTCCCCTCCTCTCTCCATTTCTCTCTGCCCTATCCAACAACGCTGACATCAATAACAACAATAATAACCACAACAATAAAAAAACAACAAGGGCAACAAAAGGGAATAAATAATTTTTTAAAAAAATATATAGTTTCATGAGTGTATCGCATTTCCTATTTTGGTGGGAGTGTTTTGAGTGCATATGTGGGGTTGGATAAGCTGAGTATGTGGGGGCAAGAACTCTGTGAAAACTGCCTGCAGGTCAATTTTGCAGTGACTACAACAACTCTGAAACGGTCTATTTACGAAAAAAAGTTAATAGAAAACTTTATATTGAATGAATAAGGCTTATAACACCTGAACTCACTGATTGTCTTTAGAAATAAAGTTGAAACAATCTCAGGCATACAGAAGAGCCAGAGCACAAAATGAAAGTTTTCATGACCCTTAATAACTTGCTCACTAGAAGAGCCATCTCTCCAAAATATGTTAGTTTGTATTTCTTACAAACAAAAGTACAATCTCTTCAGATAAAATACAACCATATACATCATAAATAGGAAATCAACACTGATCTGATAGTGTCAAAAACAGAGAAGCATTTCGAGTTATCACTATACTTACCTGTCACGAGATAGCCTGTTTCATGTTTCATGGATGCTGGCAGACACCATGAGGCTCCTGGGTTAAATACAAAGGAGTTTTTTTCACTTTTGTGTGCAGCAAGTAGCCTCAACAACATATTTGTATCAGTTCATTTTGCCTATAGGTTATATGGGGACAAAATGGGTAGGCTCAGATCATTGCAAACACACGTAATGGGTTGCTTTATAGGAGAAAAGCCTTAAGCTTAGAAAACTCAAATATTTTATAATAGGTAATAAGTGTACTGATGTTTGCTTTGGAGGGAAACTATACCTCCTAGACTGTTTGCCATCCACACATTACTGAAAAACTCGTCTGAAACAAAGGATAATGATGAGCCCTGATTGCCAGATTTAGATAAATGTCACACTTTGGTGTCTTCTGACAGTCTAGCATTGTTAGTTATTTTCTTAATATATATATTTGCTTTCAGTGTTATCTCTGGGACTCAGTGCCAGCACTACAAATCCACTGCTCCTGGAGGCCATTTTTCCCTCACTTTTGTTGCCCTTGTTGATATTATTATTGTTGATGCTGTTGTTAGATAGGACAAAGAAAAATCGAGAAAGGAGGGGAAGATGGAGGGCGGAGAATGACACCTGCAGACTTGCCTCACCACTTGTGAAGCAACCCCCCAACCCCGCAAGTGGGGAGCCCGGGGTCTCCAACCAGGATCCTTAGCCAGATCAGTGCACTTTGTGCGGTGTGCACCTAACCTGCTATGCTATTGGCCGGCCCCTCATAGCCATTTTCTTTATTTCATTCTTCCTAAAAAAAAAAAAATTGATGTAGTCCTAGTGGTTTGTTTCTGCTTTAGTCTTCCTTGCAGTTGGGTTTGATTCATCAAAGGTGTCCTTGAGGTGTAGGTTGGAAAGTGTTTTACCAATGTTTTCCTCTAAGTATTTGATTGTTTCTGGTCTGACATCTAGGTCTTTGATCCATTTGGAGTTGATTTTTGTTTCAGGTGAGATAAAGTGGTTCAATTTCATTCTTCTGCATGTTACAACCAGTTTTCCCAGCACCATTTATTGAAGAGAGCCTCCTTTTTCCATTTAATCCTTTGGGCCCCCTTATCAAAGATTAGATGTCCATAGGTGTGGGGATTTATTTCTGGGCTTTCAATTCTGTTCCACTGGTCTGTGTGCCTATTTTGTTCCAATACCATGCTGTTTTGATGATGATGGCTTTATAATATAGTTTAAGGTCTAGGAGTGTGATGCCTCCATTTCTGTTTCTATTCCTCAAGATGTTTTTGGCAATTCTAGGTGTTTTCAGGTTCCAGATAAATGATTGTAGTGTTTGTTCTATTCTCTTAAAGAAGCTTGGTGGAACTTTGATGGGTATTGCATTAAATTTGTATATGGTTCTGGGGAGAATATTCATTTTGATGATATTTATTCTTCCAATCCATGAGCATGGGATATCTTTCCATTTCTTGGTATCAGTTTCTATTTCCTTGAGTAGCGACTCATAGTTTTCAGCATACAAGTCTTTCACTTCTTTGCTCAACTTTATTCCTAGGTATTTGATTGATTTTGCTGAAACAGTAAATGAGAGTGATTTCTGGATGTCTTCTTCTTCAGATTTAGTTTCTGCACATCCAAAGAAACTATTAAACAAACAGAGAGACCCCTCACAGAATGGGAGAAGATCTTCACATGCAAGACATCAGACAAGAAATTAATCACCAAAATATATAAAGAGCTCAGCAAACTTAGCACCAAAAAAGCAAATGACCCCATCCAAAAATGGGCAGAGGATATGAACAAAACATTCACCACAGAGGAGATCCAAAAGGCTAACAAACATATGAAAAACTGCTCTAGGTCACTGATTGTCAGAGAAATGCAAATTAAGACAACACTAAGATACCACCTCACTCCTGTAAGAATGGCATACATCAAAAAGGACAGCAGCAACCAATGCTGGAGAGGTTGTGGGGACAGCGGAACCCTTTTACATTGCTGGTGGGAATGTAAATTGGTACAGCCTCTGTGGAGAGCAGTCTGGAAAACTCTCAGAAGGATAGACATGGACCTTCCATATGACCCAGTAATTCCTCTCCTGGGGTTATACCCCAAGGACTCCATAACACCCAACCAAAAAGAGGTGTATACTCCTATGTTCATAGCAGCACAATTCATAATAGTTAAAACCTGGAAGCAACCCAGGTGCCCAACACCAGATGAGTGGCTGAGAAAGCTGTGGTATATATACACAATGGAATACTATGCAGCTATCAAGAACAATGAACCCACCTTCTCTGACCCATCTTGGACAGAGCTAGAAGGAATTATGTTAAGTGAGCTAAGTCAGAAAGATAAAAATGAGTATGGGATGATCCCACTCATCAACAGAAGCTGACTAAGAAGATCTGAAAGGGAAACTAAAAGCAGGACCTGATCAAATTGTAAGTAGGGCACCAAAGTAAAAACCCTGTGGTGAGGGGTAGACATGCATCTTCCTGGGCCAGTGGGGGGTGGGAGTGGGTGGGAGGGATGGGTTACAGTCTTTTGGTGTTAGGAATGGTGTTTATGTACCTCCTAGCAAAATGTAGGCATATAAATCACTAGTTAATTAATACGAGAGGGGGAAAATCAATTGTATATCTCAAAGTTTTTCAAAACACTAACTGAATCTTTTTTAATATATAGGCTGTGTATTTGATATGCGGACTCTCTCAAAAGCCTAGACCAAGTAGATCAGAAGCAGCCAATAGCACAGCTATATACAAGATATTGGGTACTGTACAGCAAACCCTAACAAAAGGACTTTTCAAAGTTAACCCAATTACCAAATAATGTGATGATAACATTAACTATCGATTGTCTTTTTGAACCCTAAGACAGCAGGAACCTCACATCTCCACTATAGAGTCCCTACTTCCCCCAGTCCTGGAACCCTTGGATAGGGCCCACTTTCACGTATGTCTCTCCCAATCCATATCAAATAATATTGCATCTGCCGATCACAACCTAACCAATGCAACGATGGCCACCTCAACATGCTTCAGCTCAGACTGTGTCCAGAGACTTCACGTGTAGAATGGCAACCCTTCAGCTTCATTACTCGGGTGAAACCTTTCCTTTTATAGTACACTCTAATTTCATCTCAGGTGGTTCACTTTCTAACAAAGTCCCAAAACCTAGATATACTCCAGTTTCTGTAAGAGAGAACTTATGTTCACACGTATCCATAAACTACTGCAAAATATATACCTGAAAGCAGAAGTACACTAGAGTTTGCAGTGAGTACCTCCCTAAAACTTCCTCTCCACTATTCCAAGCTTTGGGTCCATGATTGCTCAACAATTTGTTTGGCTTTGTATGTTAACTCTCTTTTCAGTCACCAGGTTCCAGATGCCATCAGGATGCTGGCCAGGCTTCCCTGGATTGAAGACCCCACCAATGTATCCTGGAGCTCAGCTGCCCCAGAGACCCACCATACCAGGGAAAGAGAGAGGCAGACTGGGAGTATGGACCGACCAGTCAACGCCCATGTTCAGCAGGGAAGCAATTACAGAAGCCAGACCTTCTACCTTCTGCAACCCTCAATGACCCTGGGTCCATGCTCCCAGAGGGATAGAGAGTGGGAAAGCTATCAGGGGAGGGGGTGGGATATGGAGATTGGTTGGTGGGAATTGTGTGGAGTTGTACCCCTCCTACCCTATGGTTTTGTTAATTAATCCTTTCTTAAATAAAAAAAAATTAAAAAAAAGATATATCTAATGGGAGTCGTAAATGTTAGTTAACAGGGCTGTAAGGATAGAAAATGAGCTGGGTAGGAGCCAGGTGGTGGTGCATTCCACTGAACGCACATATTACCATTAGCAAGGACAGGGTTCAAGCCCTGAAAAAGAGAAGCCACTCATATGTTAACTTTCTTTTCAGTCACCAGGTTCCAGATGTCATCAGGATGCTGGCCAGGCTTCCCTAGACTGAAGACCCCACCAATGTGTCCTGGAGCTCAGCTTCCCCAGAGACCCACCCTACTAGGGAAAGAGAGAGGCAGACTGGGACCAGTCAACGCCCATGTTCAGCGGGGAAGCAATTACAGAAGCCAGACCTTCTACCTTCTACAACCCGCAATGACCCTGGGTCCATGCTCCCAGAGGGATAGAGAATGGGAAAGCTATCAGGGGAGGGGGTGGGAAATGGAGATTGGGTGGTGGGAATTGTGTGGAATTGTACCCCTCCTACCTTATGGTTTTGTTAATTAATCCTTTCTTAAATAAAAAAAATTTTAATCTACAAATTAAAAAAAAAAGAAAAAGAAAAAGAGAAGCCATGTGAGTGGTGAAGCAACACTACTGATGTCTCTTTCTTCATATTTCTCACCTCCTCCCCTCTCAATTTCTCTCTGTCCTATCAAATAAAATAATTAATTAAAAAAATACTAAAATAACAAGTAAGAAAGAAAGAAGAAAAAGAAAAAAAATAGCTAAGCAGGCCTGTGAAGCAGGGGAGGGAAGCATATGCAAATAGAGTATTCCAGGCAGAGGTAACAGGATGGATAAAGGAAAGTCTAATAGTCAGGAAGTGCCTAGGGAGTACTGAAAGCTAAGTATAGTTGGAGCCTATGGACAGGAGAAAGAGGAAGGGGGTTGTGGTGTGTGTGTGTGTGTGTGTGTGTGGGGGGGGTTCCGCTGAGGTAGCAGAGATAGGCCAATCTCAAGAAAACCTGTAAATCCTAAAATGTTGGGATACCAGGGGCTTGTTCCTGAGCTAGATTCAGCTGGGGACTGGCATGACCAAATATATGCTTGGAGAAAGGCACTTCATCGGCAGCTGCAAGCAGACTGGATTCAGCCCAAGGTTAATTTTTTCCACTTGGTTTCCAGCAATCAAGTTCAGAAAGATGAGAATGTATTGAAATTCTGCCACTTGGTCTTCGGGGTTGTCCTTGAAGATGAACAGATCTAGGGCCATCTAGTCCCTCCCCAGTCCTGCCTCACAGTATTTTGATCCAGGTGCCCATAGTCCTGATAAATATCAAGAACAGCATGTAGAGGGGTAGAGGAGATGATTTTTTCCCTGAAACTCCAGGTCAGTTCACCAAAGATCAAGTCATCAAACGATGAGCAAGCTTTTTACATAATTATTTTCCTTGTTTATTGATTTATTTATCTTTTAGTTATTCCATAATGTGCACATTATGTTTTTGGATGAAATTACTCGTTGCATATTTTAAGTTTTCCATGAAGTCTTAGTTGTGGATTATGAAGTTTTACTTTGGTTTAACTTCAGTTAAGTTCTGACTTAGTCTAAATGGATCTCTGTCACCAGAGTTCAATATATTCCAGATCTTTCTATATTTTGGTTAATGACATTGGTGAAAGAGAGTTTTATTACATGTATAAACCACTAGGATTTAATGAATGCTAGAGCAAGTTTCTCTTTTCTAATATACTATTATTCCACTTCATTGCTTCTTATATGTCTCTTAATTCACAGATTTGTAAGTCAGCTAGTTCAAATAAATGTTTTTTTTTTTCCCTTTATATCACGCACTCAAGAAGAGATTAGTGTCTGAAATGTGAGTCACACACTTTAGTTGATTTAGATTGACAATTCTGTTGCAAAAACAGTTTGGGTGAACTAGCTAAGACACACCTCAAACTAAATGTAAACTACAACTTGAACAGCAAGTAGACAATCCTTAAAGGTATTTGAAGTCTTTATGTATAATGTGATTTGCTGTTAGATTTTTCCAATTAATTATATTTTCTATTTTGGTCCTCACAATACAGGAAATTGAGTTAATCATTCTCCATAAAATGTTGGAATCATGGACCACTGGGAGAGTGGTAAGGACCTGGGTTCAAGCCAGCAGTCTTCACCTGTAGGGGACAAGTTTCATGAGCAGTGAAACCATGCTTCAGGTGTCTCTCTCCTCCCCTCTCAATTTCTCTATGTTCTATTAAATAAAAAGATAATTAAATGTTAAAGAATGAAATATCCACACAAGGCCTCTCCCCTGTATTATTTCTTTTTTTAATTTAAATTTAATTTTGATATTAATAGTATGTTACAAGATTGTAAGATTAAAACATATAGTTCCACAGCACACCCACCACCAAAGTACTATATCTGTGCCCTCCTACCTCCCAAAGATAACCACCATAGTTCACACAAATTTTACCATTTACTTGCTTCTCTTTTGCTTGTATTTTTTTAGCAAGTTCACATAAATCAGCTCTCTATATTCCACATATGAATGAAACCACTTGGTAGTTGTCCTTCATTTCTTATTTCACTAAGCATAATAACCTCCAGTTCCATCCATTCATCCCAAAGGATGCAACATCATCTTTTTTGATTACAGTGTAGTATTCCATGGAATACTACTCTGTTTTTTGGCATTTAGGCTACTTCCACTATTTAGCTATTGTGAAAAATGCATTTGTGAACATAAGGGTGCATATGTTGTAATTAGTGTTTGAGTGTCCACTGGATAAATGTCTAAGAGCAGTGTTGCTCTTAGACCATAAGGTCTAAGGTACTACCATTCTTATTCATTTAAATACTGTCCATACACTCTTTCATAAAGGCTGTACCAGTTTGCTTTCCCACAAGCAATGTAGGATCTTCCCTGACTATTTAAAGTAGCTGCCCAGTCATTCTTTCACTTGTTGTGCCATTTTAATTCTCTACATTAACACTCATGGCTTTTTAAAATTTAATTTAATCTTCAATATCTGTACACCCCTAGAGAGACTATAAACTCTCATTAGTGAATACTTTTGTCTTCCTGTCTCTCTTTCTTTTTTAGGTAACTAGGAAGTAAACAAATTAACTTTAAAACATTTTGACAAGTGCACTCTGATATTGTGTGCATATTATTTAAGTTAAACTGTAAGCAAGCCTAGATTTACATTTTCACCAGAAATGCACAGTTCAGGAAAGATCAGCAAGCATTCAAACTTTGAATTCCATTCCCTGTACCCTAGAGCAGTTCTGTGCTACAAAAAATATAACATATGTCACATAGTGAACATAAATATATGTAAGCTATTTTACTTTTCATTTTGTTTGTTTTGTGCTAAGTCTTCCAATTCAGGTGTATTGCTGATATGTACAAATCATCTCAGTGCGACTGACCTGGCTGAAGCACTCCATAGGCAGGCATTTCTAGCGCCTTCTGCATTGGACAGTGCAGCCCTAAGGAGTCTACCACAGGAACTTCTATTAGCTAGCTTTCGATTAATACTAAAGTTGTGCACAAACTAATGTAGTGAATGTCAGATGCTTTCCCCCCACTGGTGAAATTGATGGTTTCTTAAATAGCAAGATAAATATTTTAAATAGACTTTCATGGTTGGAGTTAAAGGTATTAAAGAAAAGTGGATTGACTAAAATATTTCAGAATTACTTTTTATTCCAGCATGTACAGAATATTAAAATTAAGGAGTAGAGTCTGTAGATTGCACTTGCAGGGATGGCACTTGCTACTGAATTTCTAAATGATCCTATCTATCCCTAGCCACTGGCTTAGGGGGAATCCAGTTTACCTTTATCCAACCCAAAGGCTAGCAGTATCCTGCCTCTGAAATATGATTCTTCCCTGTTGAACAAAAATTCTCAAGCAAGTGGTTATCTGACCAGTCAAAATCAGAGAGTTACTTCTTTATTTTCTTTTTGCTACAAGTGTTATTATTGGGGCTCAGTACATGCATGACTCCACAGTTCTCAGCAGCCATATTTTCCTTTTCTTTTTGATATGAGAGAGAGAGAGAGGGAGAGGGGGAGAAAGTGAGGGAGAGAGAGAAATTAAGTGAGAGAGAGATGTAATGATAGAAAAAGAAAGAGGGAAAGAAAGAGGGAGAGGGAGGAGAGTAGGTGAGAGGGAGAAGGAGAAGGAGAGGAAGGGGGAGGGAACTAACACTCTGGCTTACTGGTGGGGACCTAGGATTTGAACTTGGGTCCTTATGCATGGCAACATCTGTGCTCTACCAGGTGAGCCATGACCTGACCCCTAACTACCACGTCTTTAACCATCAAATAGGAACTGGTTTCTGTTTTCTTCTTAGTGAATATTTCCTTAATAAATGTTATATGCTTGACAAGCTATGCTCTGAAGTTTGCTTCCATGGTAGTCATGAGAGATTGAAGGAGTAGGTAGCTTTACCAACTTTTTCAGCAGCCATTATTTAGGAAACTGAACTTAAGATTTGTGTCTTATACCGATGGGTTTTTGTCAGGTCATGGCCCAGTCCCTCTAGTCCTCCCAGTGAACCTCTTCACAGCCATAAACTCTCAGCTGAAGTTCAGCCTCATCACCAGAAAGTCTGCCTCCTTCCCTTCTCTCCCTTTGCTTCTCAAAGGCCTTTCATGTTGCAACCACTTCCATGTATGTAGGCATATTATGTTGTAATTACTTTTATCTATGTGACTCACTGGATTATTAACCCCTCCGTGGGCAAAGGAATTCTTCTTTTTAATATTTGCCTCATCTGCAAACTCAAATCAATGCTTTGCTCTCAATATGAACTTAATAGCCATTTGCTGAATGAGTGCACTGATGAGGCACAGAATATATTCCATTTAGTGTCTAAGAAATGTTCACCATGGAAGGGAGGCATCAGATGTGACCTGTCTCAGTTATTTGGTAATTGAAGTCAGGCAATCAGCAGGCAAGAGGGGGATCAGAGATGGCCTGAGGTGACAGAAGTTGGTAGCAATTTTCTTAATTTCTCCATTAAAGAGAGTGGTGGATTTTTGGTTTTGTTTTGTTTTGTTTGTTAATCTATCATCTGACTTCATTTAGAATAATGCAGTCTTTCCCATCTTTGTGTTGACTAACTGAATCCTGGCTATGATTGTTTTTATTAGCTTGGTAATGACTTTATTAGGTTTCGGGGTCATTAATCGCTTGTTAATGTTTGCAAGTTTGACAAACAGATGCCAAAGATTCTCCCTTCATTCAAATTTTCATCTAAAAATTAATTATATTACCTTTTGTCGCCTCTGGGCTGGTGTGTTTTCACATCAAAAGGTACACTTCATTTTAAATTAAGTGAGTTTTATAACCTTCCTCTGAAAATTTAGGAAGGGCACTTGCTCTTTTAATCTAAGTAATTATATCTGAGGTTTTGAATTAGCTTTTCTTTTGGATGCTCTGGTTGCCTTCAGCGTTTTGCTCTCTCTGTATCTAGTCACACTTTGTCATGATGTCCATGCCTTTTAGTTTTTAATTCTCTCCAGAGACTCAGCTGTAAAGCCAGACCCTTTAAAAGTTTTGTCACATGCTTCCACTTTCAGGGAAGTGTACATCCTGTGGCTTTTTTGAAGGTGTTTTGTTTTGTTTTGTCTTTTTAGCTCTGGTGTCTACATTCCCCTGAAGGAAGTTATTTCTCTTGGTTTCACTTATCCCTACTTCTTGTTGCCCCCTCTGATTCAAGGAGGAAAGCACTACAACTTGCAGCTACAGGAAAAAAATAGAGAGAAGGCAAGAGTGCCCCTCTGGAGGCTACTGAGAGCACTGGCCTCAAACCTGGAAGCTTCCGATCTGCAGTTAGAAGCCCTGTGGCAAGGCACATCCTCCTCAATGTGATAGTTTCATTTGTCTTGTGAGCAAGGAGCATGTGACTCCTTGAAAAGTATAGATCAGGCAGTGTTAAGAAATGTCTCTAATGTCTAAAGCCAGGAACTCACAAAGCCTAAAGAGAATGTGGGGAAGATCATTAGTAAGCTGTAAATAATCATGTTTATTCAATGAGGAGAAAAATGTGAGTGACAGCCATGATTCATCTTATTCATCATGTTCTCTATACTGATTGGAATTTTAAATGAAGAGTAGCTAGATTTTGTTCATGGGTTAGAATGTTGAGCTTTGACAAAGTGTCACACATCTGCTGTTAGTGGGAATAAAGGCACAGAATCTTCGTGCTGGTATGACTAGATGGCTTTTGGACACTCAGACCAGTGATCACCTACGTAGAATCTCCAGGAGAGAAAACCTTTGGGGCCTCCACAAATACTGGATCCAAATCTCACTTAAAGTCATTAGCAAATGCAGAGACTTTGAAAAACTGCACGTGCATCTAAATGTACAACATATCAAATTTAGCACTTGAGAACCCACAGACATAGTAATGTAGGCCGTAAGTTAGCATGATCATACTTGCAAAAATAAAAATGGTTTATCATTCATTATTTACTTACTATGCAGTAGGAATAATCTTGACTAAATATTTGACTATTTATTTGATTGTAAGTCATTTAACAGTATCTGTCCCACACAGTGTTTTTATGATGATTAAATGAAATGATGGACATAAACTAAAGACTTATATTTGGCACATAGTAAGCACTGAAGGTATGTTAAGTATTACTAATTCTTGCAAACATTCCTATGGTGGGGCTACTTTTGCCTCTATTATCTGTAATTTACTTAAAATTACCTCAATATGTTGTGTTTGTTAACTTTAATCTCTATCCTGGGATCCTTAGCATTTTTAGTTTCCAAAACAAAGTCATACAGCACAGAAAGTTAACATTATAAAGAGTCTAACCCAAAAGTCTTATCTTCCCTGTCATTAGTTAGGATCAACATCACAAGGTTTTCTAATTAGCATAATGTATATTAGGAATGCCATTTCACTGCAGATATGTGTGAATTAACTAGAAGTATTAAATAGGTACTACTGTCCCTGAATGAATAGGAAATAAGAGCTTAACTGTCCCAGTAGCAAACACTTAACTTACATATATATTTTTAATTTTTTTATTTAAGAAAGGATAAATTAACAAAACCATAGGGTAGGAGGGGTACAACTCCACACAATTCCCACCATCCAATCTCCATATCCCACCTCCTCCCCTGATAGCTTTCCCACTCTCTATCCCTCTGGGAGCATGGACCCAGGGTCATTGTGGGTTGCAGAAGGTAGAAGGTCTGGCTTCTGTAATTGCTTCCCTGCTGAACATGGACGTTGACTGGTTGGTCCATACTCCCAGACTGCCTCTCTCTTTCCCTGGTACGGTGGGTCTCTGGGGAAGCAGAACTCCAGGCCACATTGGTGGGGTCTTCAGTCCAGGGAAGCCTGGCCGGCATCCTGATGTCATCTGGAACCTGGTGACTGAAAAGAGAGTTAACATACAAAGCCAAACAAATTGTTGAGCAATCATGGACCCAAAGCTTGGAATAGTGGAGAGGAAGTATTAGGGAGGTACTCTCTGCAAACTCTAGTGTACTTCTGCTTTCAGGTATATATTTTGCAGTAGTTTACAGATACGTGTGAAGATATGCTCTCTCTCACAGAAACTGGTGTATATCTAGGTTTTGGGACTTTGTTAGAAAGTGAACCACCTGAGATGGAATTAGAGTATACTATGAAAGGAAAGGTCTCACCCGAGTAATGAAGCTGAAGGGTTGTCATTCCACACGTGAAGTCTCTGGACACAGTCTGAGCTGAAGCATGTTGAGGTGGCCATCGTTGCGTTGGTTAGGTTGTGATCGGCAGATGCAATATTATTTGATATGGATTGGGAGAGACATACGTGAAAGTGGGCCCTATCCAAGGGTTCCAGGACTGGGGGAAGTAGGGACTCTATAGTGGAGATGTGAGGTTCCTGCTGTCTTAGGGTTCAAAAAGACAATCGATAGTTAATGTTATCATCACATTATTTGGTAATTGGGTTAACTTTGAAAAGTCCTTTTGTTAGGGTTTGCTGTACAGTACCCAGTATCTTGTATATAGCTGTGCTATTGGCTGCTTCTGATCTACTTGGTCTAGGCTTTTGAGAGAGCCCACCTATCAAATACACTACCTATATATTAAAAAGATTCAGTCTGTGTTTTAAAAAAACTTCGAGACATACAATTAATTTTCCCCCTCTCATATTAATTAACTAGTGATTTATATGACTACATTTTACTAGGAGTGTACATAAACACCATACCCATCACCAAAAGACTGTGTCCCATCCCACCCACCCCCACCCCCCACTGGCCCAGGAAGCTGCATGTCTACCCCTCAACACAGGGCCTTTACTTTGGTGCCTACTTACAATTAATTTACATATTTTTAGTAGTAACCTGTGCTTAGAATTCTCATTTCTTCTGGGTGCAGCCATTTAGTGGAGGATCGACTGAATAGAGAATAAGCTGAACCCTGCTGCATATGCTTGAGCCAAAGCTTTAATGTGAGGTTTACTCTGAGTGTTTAAAAAGGCAGAGAGGTATCACTCCCCTAAACTTACAGTAAGTGCTTGCATATTACAGAACTTGATCATTGTAACATTCCTGTGTCAAGAATGCCATGAAAGATATGGACTCCTACCTCCTGCAAGTTAGTTCTATTTACTCAAAAGAACATAATAATTGCTTTAAAATTGTCTTGGTCCGTTCACTACTATCCTCATTTATAAAATTGAGCCTGAAAGATATTAAGACCCTTTTTTGTAGTCTACTGACTGATTGATTAGTGATAGTTCTGAACTACTTTATGCCAAGTTTATGCTCCAAATCAACATATTTTCTTCTCTTAGAAAAATAATTTGTCAAGTGAGTAACTGCCATGTGATGATCATATCATATCAGATTGTTTCTGCAGTTTCTGTAAGTTTGGGTTACTTCTAGTTAGACTTCTGTGTTATGATAAGGCAGGCATGTGGTTGTTAGATACTGTTGGTGATTCAGACCTCAAAACATAATATCCTGATCTTCTCTCCAGCTTCTGAATTTGTCCAACTGAAGAGTCTCAAGAAACAACAAAGAGGAAAATGAAGACACTACACTCTTTATAATACTATAGAGCAAAAGCAAAATAAGAGACTAATTTGGAAATCAGAGAGATTGCTCACCAAGTAGGGCTCACACCTTGCCAGCATAAGTCCCATGTTCAAACCTTGAAAGCACTTGGCAATGCTATGGCTCTGGTGCTGTGGTCTTTCTCTCTGTCCCTCTATCTGAATGAAAAAGTTGGCCAAAGAATGGTGATGTCATGCATTCAAGGCATTCTGGCTACACACACACACACACACACACACAGAGAGAGAGAGAGAGAGAGAGAAAGAGAGAGAGGATGCTGAAAATGATGTTATGTGCTTGTTTTTTTTTACAAATTCACACGTAATTTTTAATAGGTGGGCTAATTTTGAATCTGAAAATTATAAAATAACTCTAAATATCTGAGTTCAACTCTGTTAATTATTCTAGCTGTGTGACATCTGGTGAATTTTTAACCTCTCTGAACTTTGGCATAAATAGGTGGGCTAATTTTGAATCTGAAAATTATAAAATAACTCTAAATATCTGAGTTCAACTCTGTTAATTATTCTAGCTGTGTGACATCTGGTGAATTTTTAACCTCTCTGAACTTTGGCATAATAATGTGCAAGAGAGATGCTACTGAAAAAATTGAAACAACTTCTATGATAATTAAATGAGTTAAAATGTGTGAAGTGTCTGTCATAGTTCTGGCACATGGCTTCAACAAATGATATCAAAATTAACATTGGTCTTCTTATCGATATTATTATCCAACTTTCATGGCATGATCCCTGTTCCTGCTAAATCAAGACTGTCTTTTCTGTCAGTCTTGACCTGTAATTACTAAGTTTCCCTAAGTGATATATAGATATAGATATAGATGATATAGATATAGATAGATAGATAGATATTAAAGAGATCACTTGTGCCTACTCTCTTGATTCCATGTCTGTCTTCAAGAAATCTCTACCTTCTAGTTTTAGTTCTGCCTCCTGAAACAGAGGTGTAACTCTTACATTTATAAATCAATATATTAACTGTTTATTTATTTATTTATTTTTAATATTTATTTTATTTATTTATTCCCTTTTGTTGCCCTTGTTGTTTTATTGTTGTCGTTATTATTGTTGTTGTTGTTGGATAGGACAGAGAGAAATGGAGAGAGGAGGGGAAGACAGAGAGGAGGAGAGAAAGACACCTGCAGACCTGCTTCACCGCCTGTGAAGCGACTCCCCTGCAGGTGGGGAGCCAGGGTTGGAACCGGGATCCTTATGCTGGTCCTTGTGCTTTGCGCCACCTGCGCTTAACCCGCTGCACTACAGCCCGACTCCCATTAACTGTTTATTTTTATGAGAGACAGATAAAACACAAAGGACCACTCTACCATTCATGGAGTTGCTCTTGCTTTGTCTTTGTTGCTTTCTTACAGTGCTGGGAATTGAGCATGGCCTCATTTGTGCAAAGTAGGAGCCCTTTTGCTGAGCCACCTCTCTGGCCTCTAGTTATTTAAAGTGATTGTTGACATGAGCTGGAATTGACTGCCAAAGTGAACAATTTGACTTTGGTTTGTCCTGTGTGATTACAGAGAGCAGGTTCCCTGTTGTAGTATGTTCCTGGAGCATGAACCAACTTCTAGCCCAGCCAAGCTGAATGATCTATGCCAATAACTAGAGTCTTCTAAAGCTTCTGTACTATAAGCAAGACAGTGAGTGGCTTTCTGAGGGGAGCAGTATGTAATGTCAGGGAAGTTTTTCTTATGACTTGGTGGTTTTTGTTATTATGAGTCTGCAATAAATGCAGATCCAGTAGTAATAATTACTGCTTTGTATGTTATGGGGCAAGCATACACATTAACCTTATTTCTGCTTTATGAATGAAGGCCTGAGACTGAAAAGTGAAGTAGTTTGTACAGTTAGTGATGAAGCCAGGCTTCCAGTTCAGTCTCGCTGAATCCAAAGACCACATTCTTATCTTCTCAAAAGTAACGAGTCACTTGAAGAACTCTACTGATGTTTTCTGGTAGCTAATTTCAGCTTGAAAGAGTAGAAAGCTGCCTCAGAGACGTTACTTTCCAAATGTATCCAGTAGTCACATTTTAGCCACTAAATTTAGCAGACCTGAAGTTTTAGTTGATATATGTACATATATATATTTACCTTAAACCTGATCAAGGAATTGAAAGAATATTATTTCTTTCTCCTAAGAGGCTCAAAAATAAAATTTCCATTTGGGGTGGAAAACATAATGTAATCTGTAGGTTCTTTCTATAATTTCTGAGCTGGTGCCCATGCATGAATCTGCTCAAACTGACTCCTAGTGCCTGAAACTTCCATGGTGCCTGTTAGCTAACACATTTGCCTTCCTGAACATTTGCCTTTGAAGTATAAAAGAGGTACATAAATGTTAGGGGCTCCAAATGCCTATAATCTAATGATTCTTATTTTCTGGAGGTACCATAGAGAAATACAGTGGTTAAAGCATGTGCTCTGAAACACAATGGGAGGTTCAGATCTCAGCCCTTATCTCAGTCATAAACCACTTACCTTTGATGTGTTACTTTGCTTCTCCCCACTCCACTTTGCTCATCTCTAAAATCAGGATCATAATAGTAGACTTGTTCTGAAGGTTAACTGAGTACCCAGCTCCCTGTACAAGGCATGCTCTAAGTGCTTTGTGAGTACTTTGTTCTTCTTACCTGTTGTGCAGGAAGGTTGTGGGAATTGAATGTGCATATGTGTGTGTGTGCACTAATCTGCAGTACCTCATAATGAACTTAATTTTTGTCCTGCAAATGAGTAGGGGTGAAAGGTACACTTTGCTTCTTTAGAATTTAAAGAAGAATAATTAGGAATTCATACCACAGAGGTGGTTATTTAAGCATTTCAAGTGTGAATAATGAAACACGTACCAGAAGTTTCATGTTCTGGTATAAAGGACACAACACAATTTTTATTCCAGTGTGATACTGATGTTAAGGTTTGTATTTGCCTAGATAAGTTTCAGCTAGCCCTTTCAGAACTGGGTCTCCATCCTGAGCTCTGTTTGATCTTGTATCTGTCTGTCTCTCCATTCATGGATCACAGTTCTGTGATGTATTCAAAGTTAGACTGGTTAACTAGTTAGAATTCTACTGAAAGCATAGGAGTAGTTTTTCACACAAGGGGCAGTCAGAAGAAGGACGAAGAGTGGAATTGCCCTTACTTACAAGGATAGGTGGTATGGTTGTTTCTACTAGTAAGTAATGATCTTATAAGAAGAAGATGCCCGTGCTTTTATTGTAGCACACCACATTATGAAAGAGTATGCTGAGGGGCACGAGTGGGGGTGGGGGGGTGGAGTGTTGGTGTTAGAAGACAGGTAACTGATAGTTTTTATCTACCTCACTGATCAGAAGTGAATACTCTGGTCACAATGAGATAGTCTAAGTGAAGAGCCCAGTACAGTGTTTGGCACTTTCCTCCCTATTCTCTGAATTTTGCCATTGTTCCCAGAGACCAAGATGGTAGGCTCACAAATAATTCATTCACTGATTCAATAATATTCATCAAGTGCCTACTATGTACCAAATGCAGTGCTAAGTCCATGGGATAGGTAACAGTGCACAAAGCAGACAGCAACCTTCTCTTAAGGCTCCCATTCCAGTGAAGAGAGAAAGGCAATGAATAAGGTAAACATCCAGTTGCTGCTCTCCTGTTCTCTCCCCTGATTTGCATTCCTAATGGGAGAGTTAGATGGAGGGGTCACCTTTGTAAAGAGATGGAATCCATCTTGGGAAAAATGGTACTTCCTTATAAAAAGTTGCAAGAGTTAGGAAATGATTTATCTTGTCTCTTGATAACTCCTCAGTGTATATGTGTAGTAATCCAACAAGAGAACAAATACTCACACACAAACACACCATAAGAAAAGCAGAGTCAACTTATGTGGTAAACTTCACAGAGTGTTGTATCTGTTCTGTGTAGAGAAACTGCAGATGTGGCATGCCACCTGCCTGAGACCACTGCCACTGGTTGTGTGTGTGTGTGTGTGTGTGTGTGTGTGTGTGTGTTTAGGCAAAGGTGTGTTCTAGTTAAGAAAAACCTCAGATTGAAATTCCCATTCATATTCAAAAATAAACCATCAGCTCAGCCAAGACCTAGTCTATTCTCAGACATCTCTTCACTGTTGCCTCCTTATTTTGACCATATTTTGATTCAAGTGCTTCTTTTGTTGCTAGTCTTTCTCTGCCCTCCCATCCCTGTGCAGGGAGCTCACTAGTCTCTCTACTTCCTATAAATGACTTCTTTTTCTGCCAGGCCTGGTCTGTTTCTTCCCCTCATTGTTATATATACCTCTTTAGCCTCTGCTTCTCCAATATTGTAGAATTATGCCTTTTACAATCCTGTCTTCTTTCCCCTTTATTACTTGCATTCACCCTCCCTCATCCAACAAAAAAACTAAAAAGGAAAAGTAAGTTAGGTTTAAATGAATGGCCCAGAAAAAAGTTATTATTATTATTTTTATTTTGTCTCCAGGGTTATCACTGGAGCCCAGTGCCTATGCTACAAATCAACTGCTCCTGGCAGCCATCTTTTTTCCATTGTTGTTGTTATTGTTGCTGCTACCGTCATTGTTGGATAGGACAGAGAGAAATTGAGAGTAGGGAAAGGTAGCGTGTGAGAGAGAATGATAGACACCTGCAGACCTGCTTCACCATTTGTGAAGCTACTTACCTGCAGGTGAGGAGCCAGGGGATCAAACCTGGATCCTTGCCTGTCCTGCGCTTAAGCTTAACCCAGTGTGCTCCGGCCCAGCCCCTAAGTTATTTTTGGTGTTAATCCAAATATACCTGAGGCTAGCTTTAGAAAACACATGGCTAAAAAAAAAAAGAAAAGAAAAGTAAAGAAAAGAAAACATGACCTCTACTTTTGAATTTGGAAAACATTAAGTATACTATCATTGTAGATAAAGATGACACTATACTGTCACTGAGGGACCTAATATATCTATATAAAAACCGAACAGAGTGTCTTCTAAAATAATGAACTCCTGGAAGATTTAAAACAAGATTTGATTTACATATATTTTACATGGAATTTTGGGGTGCAGTTCTTTTTGAATCATATAATAATATATTAATTTGAATATATGTATGCACATACATATTCAGTGAAAACTCTATATCCATATATTTTCTTTTAAAGATATTTTATTTATTTTATTTTGATGAGAAAGAGATATGCGAGAAATCAGAGCACTGCTCAGCTCTGGCTTATTTATTTATTTATTTATTCCCTTTTGTTGCCCTTGTTTTATTGTTGTAGTTATTGACTTCGTTGTTGTTGGATAGGACAGACAGAAATGTAGAAAGGAGGGGAAGACAGAGAAGGGGAGAGAAAGATAGACACATGCAGACCTGCTTCATTGCCTGTGAAGCAACTCCCCTGAACTGGGATCTGAACGCTGGTCCTTGAGCTTTGTGCCATGTGTGCTTAACCCACTGTGCTACCGACCAACTCCCTCAGCTCTGGCTTATGATGGCACTAGGAATTAAACTGAAACCTCTGAACTTCAGGCATGAAAGTCTGTTTGCATAACTATTATGCTATCTCCCCAGCTGCTATCTTAATTTCTTAACATGTAATTTGAGATTTTGAATGATAGAAGCAACAGTCATGATATAATTATATTCAATGTGACTGGAGATATAATTACAGATGATTTAGGAAATTGGAGGGTATGAACAATAAACTCAAAGTTCACCATGGCAGATTCCCTTCCTTGCCAACACATAAGTCTTCCTTCCTCCTCCTCTTCACTTTAGCTCACAGAAACTTCATTTTTTAAATTTTCCTTGCTCATATTTGTACAGGTTCTGCCCTAACCCTCCAGAACAGACTCAAGCACAGTAAGGATGATAGTAATGAAAGAGACGAGACATAAGAACCTCTATCCCTGCAGACAATAACTTGGGTCCACCTGCATATCGGATGTCAGGCTCAGGAAAAAATTAGTATAGTCATGAGTCCTTTGGAATATAACTAAAATAGGCCTACTAGCTATCTTCAAAATAGATGCCCCAAATCTTCATTTTCAATATTCCAGCCTTTAGGCTCATAATTAGTCAGCAATTTGTTTGGCTTTATATGTTAACTCTTTTTTTTTTAGCCACCAGGTTCCAGATGCTAACATGATGCCAACCAGACTTCCCTAGGCAGACAACACCAATGTGTCCTGGAGCCCTGCTTCCCCAAAGCCCTGCCCCAATAGGGAAAGAGAGAGACAGGATGGGAATATGGTTCAACCTGTCAATGCCCATGTTCAGTGGGGAATCAATTACAGAAGCCAGACCTCCCACCTCCTGTATCCCACAGTGACCTTGGGTCCATACTCCCAGAGGGTTAAAGAATAGGAAAGCTATCAGGGGAGGGCATAGGATAAGGAGTTCTGGAGGTGGGAATTGTGTGGAGTTGTACCCCTCTTATCCTATGGTTTTTGTCAGTGTCCCCTTTTTATAAATAAAAATAAAAACTATCCCTGATGCTTTATTGAACAGTTAGACACAGTCCTAACTAGTAAACATAATTTCTTTTTTGATGGTGACATTTTTGTTTCATCCATGAGAATCATATTTATTGAGCTGTAATTAATTAGCTTCCCCCTGAAGTAAAATTCACCCACTTGGTGGTGAATTTCTTTTTTTATTTTTGTTTTTTTATTGTTTAAATTTATTTATAAAAAAGGAAACACTGATAAAACCATAGGATAAGAGGGGTATAACTCCACACAATTCCCACCACCAGATCTCCATATCCCATCCCCTCCCCTGATAGCTTTCCTATTCTTTTTTTTTATATTTTATTTTATTTATTTATTCCCTTTTGTTGCCCTTGTTGTTTTATTGTTGTAGTTATTATTGTCGTCGTTGTTGGATAGGACAGAGAGAAAGAGAGAGAGGAGGGGAAGACAGAGAGGGGGAGAGAAAGATAGACACCTGCAGACCTGCTTCACCGCCTGTGAAGCGACTCCCCTGCAGGTGGGGAGCCGGGGTTCGAACCAGGATCCTTATGCCGGTCCTTGTGCTTTGCGCCACCTGCGCTTAACCCGCTGCGCTACAGCCCGACTCCCAGCTTTCCTATTCTTTATCCCTCTGGGAGTATATGGACCCAAGGTCATTGTGGGATGCATAAGGTGCAAGGTCTGGCTTCTGTAATTGCTTCCCCGCTGAACATGGGTGTTGACAGGTCAATCCATACTCCCAGCCTGCCTCTCTCTTTCCCTATTGGGGCAGGGCTTTGGGGAGGCAGGGCTCCAGGACACATTGGTGGAGTTGTCTGTCCAGGGAAGTCTGGTTGGCATCATGTTAGCATCTGGAACCTGGTGGCTGAAAAGAGAGTTAACATATAAAGCCCAACAAGTTGTTGACTAATCATGAACCTAAAGGCTGGAGTAGTGCAGATGAAGTGCTGGGGACAAGGTGGGGGGGGGGTCTCCATTCTGTAGATAGCTAGTAGACATATGGTGGTGAATTTCTTAAAGCTAAAATTCTCTTGTTGGTCATGCTTTGCTATATTTATACTGATAATAAGAGCATGAAACACTTTTTGCCCATTTGAATTATGGATAATATAAACATTTCCTTCAAGTTTTCTTAAAAATTGAAAAGAAATTTAGCTCTGTAGATTTATTAGCTAGGATTTTTTTTTTTTTTTTGGCAACAAGAAAGAAAAAGAACTTATATAAAAATAGCTAAAACATACTCTGGTTTCTCTTCAGATCGTACAAATCTTTCGCCTTTTACTAAAAATAGCTAAAACAAAGAAAAGTGTGATCATGCTAACCTGTGAGTCTATAGTGGGACAGAACTTTTTAGATGCAGTGTGCTCTGAGTTCTCACAAAATCTCAAAGACCCAAGCTCTGCACATGTTCCCAATCAGCTATCTTCAACTTCAGCTCTAGCCTAAGGCAATTTCATTCTTGGTTTTGATTTTGTTACTAGCGCAAATTCTAAAGCTTGTTCCCCTTTTGGGAGAGCAAGGGTAAGAGTGAGAGATGCTTTTTTTTTTTTTCTTTTTCTTTTTCAGGACATCAGGAACATGTTTTCTTTTGTCTAGATGAAATGCTGTAGGCCTCACATTCCTCCTCAATCCAAAATAATCAACAAGAGATTGGCTTAGAATAAATAGCATCAAGTGGACATCTGATCAAAAATTGGGATTTTGTTAAGTGGAGAAATGGATTGGGTAACAAACATTGCCTTTATCACAGGTCTGTACGGACTCTTAGGGAGCTGAGACCTTATTTAGTCAGTTATTGTCTTATCTATAGTTTCAATATCCAGGTTGCCTAAGAGAATTAATGAGCTCTCTACAAACTGCTTAGCTCTTCTGTACATGAGGAAGATCTTTACTCGGACACTTTTATTATCTCCTATGGAAAGGATTCCCAGTGCTGTACCATCTTTGAGTTACTTTTATTTTTAGATTATTACAGTGTAATTTTGTCTAGAAATTATCAAAAGAAGCTCACGAATTTTGTTTTAATTTGAAAAAAATGTGGATAAATTAATGCTTAAAAAGTAGTGTTGGGGGGTCAGGTGGTAGTCCAGTGGGTTAAGCACAGGCACAAAGTGCAAGGAGCGGCTTAAAGACCCGGGTTAGAGCCCCCGGCTCCACACCTGCGGGGGGGGGGGGGGGGGGGAGGGGGTAGGGAGAGGGAGGTCTCTTCACAATCAGTGAAGCAGGTGTGCAGGTGTCTATCTTTCTCTCCCCCCTCTGTCTTCCCTTCCTCTCTCAGTTTCTCTCTGTCCTATCCAACAATGACAGCAATGACAAGTATAAGAGTCACAACCGCAACAATAAAACAATAAGGGCAACCAAAAGGAAAAAAATTGCCTCCAGGAGCAGTGGATTCGTGGTGCAGGCACCGAGCCCCAGCGATAACCCTGGAGGCAAAATAAATAAAAGTTTTTTAAAAAGCAGTGTTAGAAAATTGAAAGCAAGGGAAAAGCTACTTCAAACAATGAAAATGGTTGACTTGCACTAATATGAAAACACAAGAATCACTTTGAATGACTTTAAACCAAACAGAATTGATCTATGTGAATTTGAATTTACTTCTTACTATAAACAAATTCTTTAAAAACCTCAAATTCTTTTGAAGTCTATCCATAAAAATATTCTATGTTTAAGACAAAACCTGAAAGGTACTGAAATGCTGATGTTGTCTCTGACTGGTGATTTTATAAATGACAATTATACTCAACATTTTTCATAGTTTTTCACATTTTCTAAAATGAATATTACATACTATTTTAAAAAACAATGTGGAATATTGCATTGCAAAATATTCAATATTTGGTCCAGTTATGTAATACAAAGACTAGATTTATAACTAGCATAGAATACCTCATCTTTATTTCATTACTAAGAATGTATGGCTTCATAAGCCAGCATCAATCTCTGTGACCAAATATTCCCTCAAAATAATATATCAAATTGGCTGGTTATAATAGAAGCAATTGCTCTAGGTGGTTTATGTCATTTAAAGTGATACTTCTAGATCACTCTTCCTGACTAATATTCTCTAAAAGTTAGAGAATCAGTGTCAGTGCTTTGTGACAATAGGACTATGTTTTGTAAAGAAGAGACAAGTGCTAAATTCCAAGTGCCTGAGCAGAGTTTGCACAATGGCATCCAAAGGGCTAAATCTGAATAGTTTTCATAGCTCAACTTGCATGGAGTACTTTAAAGATAAGGAAGTCAATCGACTTAAACAAAATAGATAACTTTATTTTATCTATTTTTAATTAAATTTTTAATCATCTTTATTTATTTATTGGATAGAGAAAGTCAGAGAGGAAGAGAGACACCTGTAACAGTTTCAACATTCGCAAAGCTTACCCCCTGCAGGTGAAGACCAGGGGCTCAAACCTGGGTCCTTGTGCTTTGTAACATGTGCACTCAACTAGGTGTGCCACTACCATCTGACCCCTGATGACTTTATATGAGATATGAACTTAGGGATCCATTGAAAACTCAGAAGACAAGAACTCCTAAGGTAACTAACCGTAAACTAGAATGAGTAGCTTATTTCTTCTTCACATTAACTCCATTCCTAACATTTTCTGCGCTCCAATTTACTGACATTCCCTGTTCCCTGCTGTATATTAGTTTTCTTTACTCATCTGATCTGCGTCCTCTGGGAGTCAATAGCTGAGAAAACTAACCCTTAATTCATACCACCTACTTTTTTTTTCCTACTACTTACCTTCTAAGAATGGCTCCATTTCTTCAAACTACATGCTTCTGACAAGTCATTTACCACTCATGTGTGTCTGTTTCTTTATAGGTAAGGTATCAACAATACCTTCTTCATAGGGCTGTAGTGAGAACTGACTGAACCAAAACATACAGAAGACTTCTCGGCATATAGACAGAGCTTGATAAATACTGGCCATTACTAACATCACCATACAGCCTCGGAAGTTTTTGAGTTTATTATTCTGACATTGCATCCTGCAAATGATAGGGGAGGTTATGGGTGCTGAGAACAAAGAGAACTTTGAACTGGAAATGAGTTTGCAGAGAAGATAACCATTTCCTTCTGGGATAGTGAGACAGTAAAAGGGGGCTAAATACAAATTTAAGAAGAGAGAATAAAGTGTAATGTTAATCAGTGTGGCACAGTTCTTTGCCTTATTATTTACCAGATAATGTGACCAAGAATATTTTCTAAATACTTTTAACTTATCTTTCCTCATACACAAAATGGGATAATTATAGCAACTAATTGAAGGCATGTCTCAGCCTGAATTTCCTCCAGAAAAATCAGTCCCGAGGAAAAGGACTTTCATGCCGAAAGCTTACTTTAGGAGATTAACCCAGAGGATCAAATGAGGGGGCTGAAAATATTGTCACAGTGAGATGAGCACTACTATGGGCAACTAGACTTTAGTCCTGTGGAGACACTCTGAGGAACCATGTAGAACGTCTGTTCAGTCAGGGCAGAGAGGAAAGTTTATCCCTCATCTCTGCACCCTATTCCTCACTCTTTAGGTCGATGCTTCCCCTAGAGACATCAATTCTTTCTCACTTTGAGGTTTGTGCATCTAAATTACCAACAAAAATGCCTTCAGGTAACATGTAACCACAGCAGAAATATCTCAAAGTAGAAATCAAGCTGTATCTTCATACAGTTGAGGCAAAATGCTTTCAGGTTACACCTATGGGAAGTAAGTTTGCTTCAAAAATTACTGGAGTAAAATGTGTGCCAAGAAGACTGTCATGGGGGTTAAAAGATGCCTTCTGTGAAGAACCTATATACAGTTCTATGGGTTTACCCTTTTTAAAAGATTCTTCTGTTTACTCCCTAAGTTTTTTGCTTCGTATGTTCAAACCTACAGTGAGAACATACTTGAGAATACTTAACTGACATTTGCTCAAGATTATCCTATAAGGGGTTTCTTTGTTTGGGTGATGGTTTCTTTTGCTGTGCAGAAATTTTTTAATTTGATGTAGAGCTTTCTTTTCTGTTTCTGTCTTTTTCTGCACACTTAGTCTAATGATTTAGTAACTTTTTCAGCTGTTTTGGATGAAAATCAATCTCTTGATAAAAACACATTATTTTCTATGCATCATTTTTTAACTATTAAGCTAATTAAAATGGTATGTTAATTTTAATGAATATGCATGTGTATGCAAAGTTGAATTGAAAAAGAAATTAGAAGAATTACATAGAAGCTTAAGTGTGGATATCATTAGATATCCACGAAAGGAAACATTATTTTATTGTTGAGGTTATTGTTTATATTCTCCATAGTTAATATTTTAGTTTTTCAAGAAGAGAGATGTTGTTACACAAGTACAACAAAAATTTTCATACTCTTGTGATCTCAGTAGCCTTGAAATATGTGATGATATTGGATGAAAGATGAGGTCAATATTTCATTTAATAATTCTTTCCTGCATTGTTAAAGTTCGGTTGTCTCAAGCAAAACAGTCTATTCTTAACAAGACCCTTTCCTGGAGATCAATTCCCAGAAGTGAAGCTACCATTTACAGTGTTGTGAAGCTACCATGTAAAATGTTATGAAGCTGTCAAATTCTTTGGCTAGGTTTTGATGCTCATTTTCCCTAGAGCTCATGTGCTTCCATTGTTATAGTCTTCTTAGAGTAGTTGTCTCTGAGGGTCTTCCTGTCCCATTTCTCTCTCCATTTCCCTTGCAGATGCCTTAAGGCATCCCATGTTATGCTTTTTTTCATGGACATGCTTCTTCTACTTCCTGCCAATGAGATGACACTATAATTAGCTTTCAAACCACCATTTTCTTCTTCTTGAAACTTAAAGCACAAGAAGGAAGTAACAAACATGCTAAAGTGTCAAGACCATAGCATCTGCCCTGAGGAGTTGTCACAAACAATAAATGCTTACTCTGCTAACCATGAATAGCCTTAAACAAATTAATAAACCTAAGGTCATTTGTACCCTTTTGATGATATGTCTTTGATGGCTTGAATACAGCATATTGTTCTCTATGCCTATCTAGATAGACAACCATAAAAGATGGTGGGTTATTTTTAAGAATCCTCATTGCACATGACTTACAGACTATTATAGAACTGAAGGCTCAGCTTCTTCCTCATTTACTGTGTGAAAACATTAGCCGAACAATTCCAATGTAAATGTAATCATGAGCACTTTGACTCAGACCGGTTTCCACTGCTGAAAGTTTATGATCTAAGCCTGAGGATTCCTTCCCTTAGAGTTGTGATATTGTTTGTTCCACATAGTGCTCATTCCTTTTTATTTCCCATCTTCATCTCGCAATCCATTCCTAGTTTTACCATTTCTTTCACATTCACAGATTTCCAAACTTATCAAGGACTTTTTAATTAAAGGTGAAATTCACATAATGTGAAATTGAATAATTCAGTGGCATTTAGTATATTCATAATGTCAGCTACCACCCATATCATTTTCCAAAAAAAAATTTCATCACCCCAAAAGGAAACTATATTAATTATGCAGTTATGCCTTCTTAATCCCTCTCTCAAGTTTTAGCAACATTAATAAGTTTTTCTAGCTCTATGGATTTGTTCATTCTGTATATTTTATATAACTGGAACCATGAAACATAGGACCTTCTGTATCATGCTTCTACCATTTTAAACATAATGCTTTTTTAAAGTTTATCCATATTGCAGTATATATCAGCACTTCCCCTTTCTTGTGATTAAATAATATTTCATTGTATGGTGACATTAATTTGTTTATGCATAATCCCTTGATGGGCATTTATGCTGTTTCTACCTTTTAGCTATTGTAAATAACGATGTTATGAATATGTGTGTGCATTTGTTTTCTGTTGGTTGTATAGCTAGTAGTAAAATTGCTGGGTCCTGTGGTAATTCTTTGATCAACAATTTCAGAACCCACCAAAGCAGTGTTCACAGCAAAGGAACCATTTTACATTCTCACCAACAATGAATAGGAATTCCAGCTTCTCCACATTGTCACTAACACTTGCTTTCTTTATAAGTTATTATTATTATGGACACTGTAATTTTGATTTACAGTTCTCTAATGACTAATAACACTGAACATATTTTCATATGCTTATTAGCTATTTGCATATCTTCTTTGAAGAAAAGTCTACAAATCTTTTCTCCAATTTTAATTGGGTTGTTTATTTGTTGTTGAGTTCTAATTGTTCTTTGCATATTCTGATACTAAGCATTTGCCAAATATGTGAATTGCATTTTCTTATTTGTAGACATTTTCCCAATTTTCTTGATGCATTAAAGCCACTGATTTCAATAAAGTGCACTTTTATATATTTCTTTGTTGTTTTTTTTAATTTTGATTTTTAATTTTTTTTTAACTATCACCAAGGTTGTCACTGGGCCTTGGTGCCTACATTATGAATCTACTGCTTCTGGTGATCACTTTTTCTTTTCTTTTTCCTATCTTTATTATGGCAGAGAAATTGAGAGGGAAAAGGCGGATAGAGATGGAGAGAGACAGCAGAGCCTCCCTGCTCACATAGCTTTTCCCTCTGCAAATGATGAGAGGAAGCTTGTACCCAGGTCCTTGAACATGGTCACTTGCGTGCTCAACCGGGTGCACCACTGCCTGGCTCCTTTGTTTCTAT